>NC_079216.1:44932344-45012344 GCF_029633865.1 Lampris incognitus
GCAAATATCAACCGGTGCAAACGTGGGATCTCCCTGTGCCAAAACACACATCAGCTCCATAAGTGCCCAGACCTTGTGAAAATGTCACTGGAAGATAGACGGGGATATATTAAGGACAATAAACTGTATTATGGCTGTCTGAAACCAGGTCACAGTGTGAAGGATTGTCGACGCTGCCTCACCTGTGACATTTGCATGAGAAGGCACCCAACCTGCCTTCGCGATGACAACTACATCAAAGATGTGAAAAGAGAAAGGCGTGTGAGTATGGAAAATGCAACACAAAATAATACATCAGAGACAGCAGCTGCTATGTCACTTAATGTTGCCAGGGACGGACAATCTGCAAGTACTTCAATGATTGTTCCGGTGTAGGTGTCATCTGATGCAAACCCATATAAAGAAAAACTTGTCTATGCCTTATTGGACACTCAAAGTGACCGCCTTCATTGATCAAGAGGTGAGTCGTGAACTGCAAGTGGGTGTCTGTCCAGTGAAATTAAAACTAACCACCATGATGGGAGAGAATGCAGTTGTAAACAGTGAAAGGGTGTGTGATTTCCGCATGAGGGGTTACAGCTCTGCAACACACATCCCCCTCCCTCGCAACACACATCCCCCTCCCTCCTGCGTACACAAAGGACTGTATACCTGTAAACCGTGAACGCATACCAACATGTGAAACAGCCAAATGCTGGAGTCACCTATCACCAATCATAGATGAAGTCCCGCCACTCCTCAGTTGTGAAGTAGGTCTCTTGATAGGTTTTAACTGTTCGAGAGCATTAGCACCTAGACAAGTGATACTGGGCAAAGATGATGAGCCTTATGCTGTTCAAACAGATTTAGGTTGGAGCATAGTGAGCAGTGTAGCACCTTGCCTTGAAACAGGTGTGATGAACAGTCTTTTTCATTGTGTTGCTGTCAAAGCGATCCCCCCAGTAACTCCCATGGATGCAATTCATGCATTAGAAAGTGATTTCAACGAAGTCGGTGGGAAGGATAAAACAGTGTCTCAAGAAGGTGTCATCTTCCTTGACAAACTTAAGGAAGGCATAAAGAAAAGTGAACAAGGAAATTTTGAAATGCCACTGCCCTTTAAGGAAAGGCCATACATGCCTGATAACTGACAGTTCGCAGAGGTCCGACTCAGCCACCTCAAGAGGAAATTCTCCAGAGATGAGAGATACAAGGAGGATTAAATTAAGTACATGAGTGACATCATCAAAAGAGGTGACGTAGAGGAAGCTCAGGATGATGGACTTCCTGGTGAGAAATGGTATATACAACATCATGGCATTTATCCCCCAAAGAAACCAGAAAAATTGCATGTTGTCTTTGATTGCTTGGCCAAGCATAAAGGAACCAGCCTTAACGAGCACCCTCTGCCTGGACCAGACATGATGAACAACCTGACTAGTCTCCTAGTACGCTTTTGGAAGCATCAAATAGCTTTAATGTGTGACATAGAAAAAATGTTTAAATCAGTTTAAAGTCCCAAGAAAATGACCGCAATTGCCTCCGCTTCTTATGGTGGAAAAATGGAGACTTAAGTACACAACCACAAGAGTATAGGATGACAGTACATCTCTTTGGTGCAGTGTCTTCCCCAGGATGTGCAAACTATGGGTTAAGACATCTAGCCAAAGAGAACAGCCTTGCATATCCATTAAGTGCCCAGTTCATCACCAGAGACTTATACGTGGATGATGGTGTTACAAGCACAGACAGTGAAAGAGCAATAGGCCATATTCGATTGACATCATCATGGTTCGCCGCAGCCATATTGTTGACATAGCTACGACCATAGGTACTGCAGCTGTCAACAACAAGTGACAGCCTAGGTGACAACTGCGCTAGAGATGCTAGCTAGCTACCAGCGTTAGTTTTAGGCAGGCTATAAAGTTATTGCACACAAGCGATGGTGTCCTGTGTTGTACACAGCTGTTGTAACAGCAGCAATAAAAACCCTGGCATTAGTTTTTATGCGGTCTCGACTGTCCGTGGACGTGAAGGGAAAGATGCTGAGGAGCTGAGCCAGCGCAGAAGAGACTTGAGGCTAGCTAGAATAAATAGGCGAAACTTTCAGCCTACACTTCACAGCAAAGTCTGTTCTCAGCATTTTACCACAGGTAGACAATGTTAAGGGAAGAAGTGTTTGTAAGGTCAATTGATTGTCTAAAGCCAATAATGTTATCCTACTTGTATATTAAGTTGACATTGAACTGTGCCAGTAGAGTGGTTTAAGTTCCCCTATTCCTAACAGAGCATTTTCTTTTAGGCAAGCCATCATACCTACATGATTTCTTTCCTTTCTAAGGCATGGGGAGGGCGCACTACTGATAAATATATCACAGAAAATTCAGGCTTACTAGAGCTGCTTACCCCAGGTGATTTCATCTTGGCAGACAGATGTTTTAATATACAGGACAGTGTAGGCTTAAAATGTGCACAAATTGTAACACCCAGTTTTACTCGAGGAAAGTTACAGCTGTCTGCTCTTGAAGTTGAGGCCACCCGCAAAATTGCACATGTTCGCATACATGTAGAAAGAGTGATTGGACTGGTGCGTAATAAATATGTGATACTGTCAGAGAAGATACCAATCTCCTACTTGGTGACATCAGGATCTGAGACCACAACTATCGATAAGATAACTACAGCGTGTTGCTGCCTAACCAACATGTGCACTTGTGTTGTACCTTCTGACTAAATGTAGGGTTGTAAAACGGGTTGATACCGCATGTGTAGTGTGACCGATTCCATGACAAATGCTCACAAGACCAACAATGCTCACAAGACAAATGCTCACAAGACAAATGCTCACAACACTAAAAGAAAAAGAGACAAATGCTCACAAATTGTTTTATAATCTATATTTACAGCGAAAAATTATAGTATACAGATATACAAATATGAAATATGGTTACATATCGATTTGCATCCGACTGGAATAGACTGATAATGGAACATTGCTCAACATACCCCGTGGCAATTGACAGTCTCTATATAAGAAATTGGTTGGCAAAAGACTCTATAGACACTGCTTTAAAATCTCTTAATTAGGTCACTGTGATCCCTATTACATGCTTAGACCTATGTGATATTTCTTGTGACATGCAACAGACTGTTCAATGGAATATTTTTCCATGAATAAAGGTTAATTAAGATTATGTATTACCAAACAGTAATTGATAGTCTCATTATCATGATTATCTTTAAGATCACCATTTCATTTGTCAGGGAGATGTGATCCCTCTCACATGCTTAGGCCTATGTGATATGTCTTATGTGACATGCAACAGAATGTTCAGTTGACTTTTTGAAAAATAAAGATTGTAAAACAATTTGTGAGCATTTGTCTCTTTTTCTATTAGTATTGTGAGCGTTTGTCTTGTGAGCATTTGTCTGCACACCAGTGTGACCTTAACATGGACCTTAATCACAAGCAATATGAATATAGAATAGGAAAAAAGATGGAAAAAAATGGAATGAGAAAAAATGTTTATTTTCAATATACTCTACATTCAAGGCAAATTTCAGGCATTGTGATAATGAATTTCATTTTGTCCCATCCTTAAAGTATAGCATGACAACATTAAGAATACTATGAGTATTTTATTATTTACATTTCGTATCACTTATTAAACCTTGTTACTTTGAAATTCTCGTTTCACATTACAGCATTGTTTGATGATAATGACGATGATGTTGTTGGTGGCACAAAAGTAAGAATATCACTGACCTTGTCACTGATGAAATAGTTATATGACTCGATTTGAAAGCCCTCAGCTCCTGAGACGTGTACGCTGATACTGTATGCACAAGATAGTTATAAATGTCCGGATACGTTATAGCTGGCAGTAATGAGTGATCGTCATTCATGGCAACTAAGTCAATTTTGTATGGATCCACACCTCCAATCAAACTTATTTTTTGTTCGTATCTTGAAGCCATACTGTGAGCAGCTAGCTAGCTGGCACGCTAGCCGCGGCTGCTCTGATCAGTGAATTGTCAACAATATGGCCGCGGGCAGCTACTTCCGGGGTTTGCGAATAAGGTCTATACAGCTGGCACAACAGGCATGTGGACTGTGTGCTAAGGGTGGTCTCCGGCTGCACAAGTTTGTATCAAAGAGCAATGCTGTTTCAAACGGCATACCAACATCAAAACATGCAACAGACATCAAAACAAAGGACCTTGCTTTTCAAATAGAGCATTAGGTATTCACTGGAACATAGAAAAGGATTGCTTCACGTTCAACATCAGACTGAAAGACCAATCTTCCACACGGCATGGAATATTATCCACTGTTACACATGTTGCTTATTATATACGACTCCCTGGGATTTGTCGCCCCCTGTCTTCTCAGTGGGAAAAGAATCCTGCAAGAAATGTGTCGTCAAGGTACTGGTTGGGATGATCCGCTGCCTGAACATCTGAGACCACGGTGGGAGCGCTGGAGAAAGGATCTCGTCAATCTGGAGAAAATACAGATAACCAGACATTATGTGCCTGCCAACTCTGGAGAGGTGGTGAAGAACTGCATCATTTCTCAGATGCAAGCACCACGGGGTATGGACAGTGTTCTTATCAGAGACTTAAGAACAAGGATGGAGACGTTCACTGTGTTCTCATCATGGGGAAATCTCGTGTGTCTCCCACAAAGGCCACCACTGCACTACCTCCCCCAGGCAAGTTTGTCAGAGAGGATTTGTATGGACAAAAAAGATGGCGCCAAGTGCAGTATCTGGCAGAACAGTTTTGGAGCCGTTGGAGGAAGGAGTACCTCCATAACATCACTGTCAGGCAACGATGGCACACGCCTAAGAGAAACATTCAAGCAGGTGACATAGTGATAGACACTGATGAAACCCAACCAAGATCTGTGTGGAGACTTGGAAAAGTCTCAGAGACTGTATCAGACAAAGATGGATTTGTAAGGAGAGTCAAGGTACTGTTTCTAGGAGATAGAAATCTGAACAAAAGAGGTGAAAGCATAAGCAAAGTGTCTGTGGTAGAACGTCCAGATCATAAGTTAGTTCTGCTATTAGAGGCCTCTTAAGCACAAGGGGAAGGTAAAAACGGTAAGGGTTTGTAGTGTATATAGCGTTCTATAAAAGGTCATTTCATATGAGGAAATCATTTGTGTTTTAAGTTAACTTGTATGTAAAACACTTAATAATAATTTGGTGGGAGTGTAAATGACCCCAATGCACAGTGTGGTTCATGTGTATAAAGTTTGCATTTGTAATGTATTTGTTATATTGCTTTTATTTTGTTTCCTGTGAACACGAACGTGCTTTTATTTTTGAAAAAACAGTAGACACGGAAGTAAATCGACGAAAAAACGGTGTAGAACGCTAAAGTCAGCACGCAGAAAACCACGGGAGATTTTACCAGGACAGGTGTTAAAACGAGAGTATAGCGGGAGTTTAGCTCCAGTCGAAAGGGCAACAAGGTATGTAGTGTGTCTAATTGTTCAATAATTTTGATTTTGTTGTTTTTTTATTACTAGTGTTAAGCTAACTTTCTGGTGTTAAGCTAACAGAGTTTTAACGTATTGTAGCGAATACGGGGGGGGGGGCAAGGTCCGACCCTTTAGCCAAGGGCTAGCGAGTCTATTTAGCCGTGCACGTTACAGTGTTATTTTGCCTTGTGGTTTAATTTCTGTTTAGCTCTTACGTTGTTCTCTGAAGGACGGGAAACAAAAATGAACAGCATTAAATCATCAGTCCAGACTTGTATTTTTTCGTCTGGGACGCTACACAGGGACTGTCGGAGAAACCGCTTTCTTAAGGGTGCTGTTTATGAAAGTCGAGGTGATGGCCGGGTCTTCAAACGTATGCGTGGTACTGTTGCAGTAAATTTGTTCCGGCCGGGGGAAAAAGTTCCGGATGACGCGACAATGGCGTTCTAATCAGCCGTTTGGTAGCGTTCGGTATGGGTTAGAATTTTCAGTAACAACGCTGCTAGGGCGGTTACTATGAAAGGTGGCTGGTGAGCGCTCGTGCATTAACGTGAGGTTTTTTGCTTGTCACGAGACGTCATTTCCCCTCAGACTACAAGAGCGCGAGTTGGACAGACGCATATCTCCCACCTCTGGCTATATTTGCTGTTTTCAAAGACCACTGCATTGCTTTTGTGGACATAATCCTCATCAGTTCTACTGTTATTTATATTATTGACAAGCGATTTAAATCAACGTTGCTGTTAGCTAGTCTCTACCGATCGCGTTAGCTATAGTCAGACATTAACTTGCTAGTAGCTAGCTACTAGCTGGACAGATATGCGTCTGTCCAACTCGCGCTCTTGAAATGACATCTCGTGACAAGCAAAAAACGTCACGTTAATGCACGAGCGCTCACCAGCCACCTTTCACAGTAACCGTCCTAGCAACGCTGCCACAGAAAATTCTAACCCACACCGAAAGCTACCGAACAGCTGATAAGAACGCCATTGTCGCGTCATCCGGAACTTTTTCCCCGGCCGGAACAAATTTACTGCGACAGTACCGGTCGGCGGAGAGATTTTCAGAATTGCAGGAAACATCAACCCAAACTTAACACAAGGACAGACACGCAGCTCGCGTTTCACTCCTCCAAACGCAGCTCTTTCCTTTGAAACAGCGACGGTGTAATCAGGGAAAATTAAGAGCCTCTTGCCATGAAAGAGTAGGGAGGAGTCGCGGGCGATTCCGCTGGCTTGACGTAAAATTTCATCCCGGACGTGGAAGAAATGGACCCTGATGATAAACGGACGAGGTGTCCCCCCCCCCTAACGTGTAGCTCGCCTTGGTGTTTGTATGTTTTGTCTTTGTGTGAGAGTTTTTTTTATACTGGCTGCAAACTAATTTCCCTGCAAGGTACAATAAAGATACGTTGACTTTGACGTAGGGTGCGATGAACTCTGCTCCTCACCCAGGCTCAACAAGTCTTTCAATAGTCGGCCAATGAATTGCGTTGGACGCGATCCCTGCGAACCTTCGGGGATTCCCACCAATCGAAAGTTGTTTCTCCTCGACCTCCCCTCCAAATTTTCACATTTGCCTGTCAGTAATTTCACTTGTGCCTTGAGCACATTAAAAGTGGATTTGAGTGAGGAGAGCTGGCCGCCGTCGTCGCTCGAAGCACACGCTCCAACTCGTGACTAGTTTGCCCGTGGTCGTTTATTTTCTGCAGCAGTGGTTCAGTAACACTCAACTCCATGCGTACCGACTGAATTTCGGATCTTAACTCAGTGGCCAAAGAGTCAGTTCTACCACATATGTCCTCCTTCAATGAGTATAGCATGGACTGTAGGGCCCGTAGATCAGACGTGTTTAGCCATATTAGCAGCTACATCCGGAGGTGGCGGTGGCTCAGTTGAATGAGAAGTTTGCTGCGGCCTATACGCGTGGAATCAACTTTCTGTTTAGCGGAAGACATTGCCGATTTAAAGTACAAAAAAGTAATCCAAACCAGTTAATGAACAAAAGTAAGACGCCCAGTGTCCCGAAATGTTCTTAAAAAACTATTTATTAATTAAATTTGTCACAAAATAACAGGCGCAGAAAAGCGCGTCTCGCATGCTCGGTGTCCGGCTCCGCCCGCAGGGTTGTATCGCCAGGGATGGCTCCAGCATCCCCGCGACCCTGAGAGCAGGATAAGCGGTTCGGATAATGGATAGATAAATGTGACTTATACACCGAAGCGATTCCCCCCCTCGCAACAACACGTCTCTTGATGACTGCGATTTATACTCTGGTGCAACTTGTAGCTGGGGAAATACGGTGCAGGGGTGGGCGATCTTATCCAGAAAGGGCCAGCGTGTGTTAAGGTTTTTGTTCCAACCAAGCAATTACACACCTGTGTCTCCTAATCAAGTTCCTCAGCGAAGACTCTACTGGTTGATTAGTTGGATTAGGTGTGTAACTGCTTGGTTAGAACAAAAACCTTCACCCACACTGGCCCTTTCTGGATAACTGTCCACCCTTTTAGAGTTTTGCAATCAGTGTGCTGACTGGAGCATTGTTTCCCCATCATTTACAAAATCACGCTTGTCAAGTTCAACCAGACAAGGTCCTCAGAGTACTGGATCAAAAAAAAAGAAAGGTTTTTAAACATCTTAAAAACCGTGTTGTTGTCTAAGTTACATTTGTTTCTCGTTTGATTAAATGCTCTGTGACTTCTGATTTGATGGAAGCTACCATATGGAATGTCTTACGCCCCCTTTGGATGCTGTTCCTGTCGAAGAATGGTTCTGCCCTGAGTGTGAAGCCAACAACCACCTTTCAAGTAAGAATAAAGATGTACATTACACTTGTTAATTATTACATAGTTTGGAGCCAGGCAAACCAAGAGCTTTTCAAACGTGGGGGAAAAGGAGACTATTTTACAATATCCTTAATAATGATTCAAATAAAATTGTGTCAAAATGACTTGATGCATGCTCAATAATCCAGGTAAGAAAATCAAAGAAGGTTGAATCACTTCATCTGAATACAACATTTATTGACAGATACGTTTCATCACTCAACTAAATGACATCCTCAGTCTAAACTGACTGCAGGCATCCCCATCCCTTATAAACAATACAGTTGCATAACGACCGAAACCAACAACCAGTTTCATATGCAAATATGGGTGTGCCCATTAACTAGAGTTTCAGTGGGCATGTGTACGATCCCAAATTCTCTGTAAATAGTACAAACTCTAGTTAATGATCACATCCATATTTGCATATAAAACTGGTCATTGGTTTCGGTCGTTATGCAACGGTGTTATTTATGAGATGGGGATGTCTGCAGTCAGTTTAGACTGAAAATGTCACTAGTTGAGTGATGAAACGTGTCTCAATAAATGTTGTATCCAGATGAACTGATTCAGCCTTCTTTGAAATAAAATTTATTTTTCCCTTTTCTTTTGACACCGTTAGTCATGCTATTCTAAAATTACATGCGAACTTCAGCTATCTTTTATTACAAGGTCAGAACGACCAATTGCAGTACTTGGGAACCCAGAACATCATCTGAGCTCGCAAATAATCCTTTCACAAGTCAAGTCTGAAATTTTTCTGACCCAGGAGGCTCAGGGGAGGAGATAAGTGAGGTCGAGAGCCTGTCCTCCAGCTCCCGGCCCACCACTAGCCGTTCACGATCCTCCCCAGCAGGACCCACCCGTGCCATTGCACGGACTCAGCAGAGTGAGAGGGTTCGCGCCAGTGTCAACCGCCATCGCATCACACAGGCACGCACAGCACAGGTTTGGCATGAGGTGTGCTGCTTCAGTATTGGCTTCTTTCACAGCTCACTACCACAGTACCTCATTATGCACCGGGAGGCTGGCATATGCTGCTGAATTTCTGGATGCTGTGCCATGTTTGTTCCTCTGGCCCTTTGTTTTAGGGATAACATTAATGACTCATTACAGTGGTTGATGCTTTTGGTTAG
Source organism: Lampris incognitus (assembly GCF_029633865.1). Lineage (NCBI taxonomy): Eukaryota > Metazoa > Chordata > Actinopteri > Lampriformes > Lampridae > Lampris > Lampris incognitus. The sequence goes on from NC_079216.1 coordinate 44,941,775, forward strand.
CATTCTTTTGATGCTACCAAGATCTGAAATGATTGCGTGTGTATTTTGAAATTTGCTCACCTTGATTGGTAGTTGTTAGTTTAGGCATGCTTGTGTGGAATTTTTTTCTGACAGGCCCAATGTATGAGACTTAAGTTTTTCTGTAGTGTGATGCCTGCTTTCTCTTACCAGCTGGCTCCCAGGTACCTGATGCAGTCTACATGGCTTGATGAAACCATTAACGCGGTAGTGGCGGGGCTCAACAGCGCTGTGTACATACGTGACCTCACACCTCGAGCTGCATCCAGCCACCGGCGCAGGAAGGGTAAGGAATGTGCACCACAAACATCTGTCTCAGTCAAAAAGACTCAAGTTCCCAATACAGAAGAGCTAAACGTGTTCACAAACATGACTTGTAGTGACAGGTGACTTTGTTGTTCTGTGTACAGTAAGGCGCAGAAAAGGCAAAAAAAGTAAAGTTTCCTCAACTAAAGGTGAAAAAAGCAAAGCAGCAAGTACAGGGGTCAAGAGGCGGAAACGTAAAGTGAGGAAAACAAAATCCAGAAAGAGACTGGTGAGTCTTTTAAGCTAAAGCCTGGGGTGCACATACTTTCATTGTTTAACTAGTTGTATCTAACACTGGACTATTTCCTCTTAATGAGGTGTTAGATACTTTTTGTCTTTAAATTCAGTTTATGCTTTGTGTTTCTGTGTTGGTGCTTCCACCAGGTGGGGAAAAAGCAGCCGACACCCCGTGACCGTATTGCACGTAATCTTCGGATTGCAAAACCCAAGAAGGGTTCATCTCTCCCCACAGTTTACCGGCCCTCAGAGCAAACTCTTGGCAACATGCGTGTTGACATCGGCGCTGCCTCGCTATCTGTCTATGGAGATCCATTTGACCTGGATCCATTTGTTGATGGGTACAAAGATTTGTTTATATAATTTAAGTAAAAGGTGTTGTCATCATTGACAACGTATGCAATGTGTGTTAAAAGTGTAAATTTGTCCTTCATCAAATTAAAAATTCACATGTTAGCTGTATTTTAAAAAAATAGTATCTATCTTGTCCTATCCTGATGTTTATTAATGTAGTAAAGAACGTTATATTGTTTTTCTTGAAAAATAGATATTCTGTTACAACCTCACTGCTCTGTCAAAGTACTATGAAAGGGGAAAAAAACTGCTAGTCCAAAACGAATACAGTAACACTTGGAAAGGAATAAGGATATTGTGATATGAAAATCAGTGTTTGTTTTTTTTTAGTAGCCATCTTCAAGGCTATTTCAGATGAATATGAATTTGTCTTATTGACTTTTTCAACCAGTGAGGAGGATGAGCATCAGACCCAGGTCACATCACTACTGGAGGCCAAGAGACGAGGTATCTCACACTCTGCCCTTCGCTCCCATCAGCCTGTCGCTCAGCCAATCACTGCTGGCCTCTCCAGGTAACATATCCCTCCTATCATCATCCTGACATGCCCATGTATCAAACGTCTCACTTGCTTGGAGGATCAGCAATTATCAAGTTGCATCAGCACTCTAGATGAGCTTTGTTATCAACACTGCATTCGGCATTTGGTGAATGCTTGTCCATTTTATTGCATTGTTTATTCCAGGAGAGTTATGGGCCTTCCCCAGTCAGGGGGCGTTGTGGAGGCAGCACCTGTGCCTGACCTCTTGGGCAGTATCCTGTCAGGACAGAGCATGCTCCTCATGGACAGCTCTGATGTGGTCATCAATAGAGACGGCTCCCTTAAGGCTATAAAGCCGAGTAAGTGTGTGGGCTAGCTTTTTTTTTAAATTTCAGATTAGTTTAATTTTCCGTTTCCCTATCAATGTGATTTAAAAATCTGATTTGAAACTAAATGTTTTTTTAACCAAGTTTAACTTAAAAACTGCCAAACATCAATTCGATATTTACATGTTCAAATTTTTCTTAAAAGAATATAGTACTTATATGTGCAAAATTGGTATGAAAGGGATTTTTAGTCCAACCCATTGTATAGCCATTCACACCTTAATTTATCGCAGGTTTTTTTTTATTTGCATCTTTCTAAACTGAAGTAAAGATGAACTAACAGTATAGTCTACCCAACCTCATCACTTCATATAGTGTCTAAATATATCCATTGTATTATCTCCAACTTTTCGTTACAACTTTTCATAAATTTTCTTGTGTTGCAGTAAGTTTATCACCCACAGTGAAGCCAAGCAGCAGCACAGGAGAAGCCAGCACTCAGGTCAACCCAGGGATTTCACCTAACCCTCAAGCCAGCTCTTTAGCTCTCCAAGCTAACAGAGACCTACTAGGATCCTCTTGCGAACCCCTCAACAGATCCTCCTCCTCCCAGAGTTCTCACCACTTGTTCCCAATAACTCCTTCAGCACTTTCACCATCCCAGGTCCACCACACCCATACAGCTACCCATTCCCATGCACTACACCATGGTCATCCTCGCTTGCAGCCCCTTATCCCCCACAGACCCAGCTCCTCTCCTGGACTCAGCCATAGGGGGACCAATGGACTTGGATCCGACATAGGGATTGCCTCCTCTTCTATCCACCCAGCCCAAGACATGCGCTCCTGGAGTAAAGAGATAGGATCACCCCGATCTATAAAGGCACCTGTAAAGCCTGTTTGGGTGGATGTGTCAGTGCTACCTAGGATACCAAAAATTAAACAAGAGAGTAGAGGTGATGGCAACAGTCAAGATGGAATTCATAGAAGCAGCAGCAGTAGTAGTAAAAGTAGTAGCAGTAATAAGGGAAGTGGCAAAAATGCTACTGTTAGTGATGGTGGCAATAGTAATGGCATGCCTGAAATTGGAATGCACAGCCTGGCTGGGGACCAGAGTAGGCAACAAAGTGTGGACCAGAAGCAGGACAGGCCTGAAAGTCAGGGCCAGAGACACGGGCCGGACAGAGCAGGTCCATCATCAGCCTTTTCCAACTCATTTTCCTCTTCTTCATCCTGTTCCTCCTCTGGCTCTCCAGCACCCCATCCATGCCTTTCCTCATCCTCATCAATGTCCTCAACAACTGTGAGCTTCCGCATTAACTCCAGTGGAAACTCATGGCACACACGGAGACTGAGCAATGCTTCATCCAGAATTGGTGAAGGCAGCACACAGCAAAGTTGGAGTTCAGAGGACGAGGAGGGAAGAAAGAGACAGCAGCGTAGGGATAAACAGATGTTGCTGGCCTCATGTACCCTGGTTAAAAAGGAGAAGGGAGACAGTGGTGTCTATGATCCATTTCAACCAACTCTGTCGGATTCCAGCAGCTTGGACAGTGAAGAAGAGAGCCAAGCTCTGGAGAGCAACTCTCAGGATGCTGCAGCTGAGGAGGAGACTTCTGGTCTAGGAAGCAGTGAAGGTTTAGGGCAAGGAGGGCAGAGTTTAGTTCCAGTCAAAGCTGAGACACTGGCTATTAAGACCTCTCAGGAGAAATCATGGAGGGATGAGGCTTTTGAGAATGTGTTCCAAGAAGATCAAGGATTTGAACACGTTAAGGTTGAGAGAGAATTAGGTATAGCTGAGGTCAAGGTTGAGCAGGAAACAGTGATAGCTGACACTCAAGTGGAGAAAGAACCAGGGTTTGTCTTCAAAAAGGAAGTTGAAAGGGCTGGTGTTAGTCTAGTAAAGTATGAGACAACAGATCCAACACCCCGTCCGCCTCTCAGCCTGGTGCCTTTAAAGACTGAGAGAGAGAACCCACAGGAAGAGGGTAGGCAGAATGTCCAAACCTCTAACAGTATCCCTTCTATCCAGAAGTCTGATTTGTCATCAACTTGTACAGTTTCGAGAAAGAAGAAACAAAAGACAGAGATTAAGTCTGAGCCCAAGGATAGTCCTGACAGGCCCAAGTACCGCTCCCGCTCCTGCTCCCGTTCCCGGTCTTCCAGCCATGGTGAGAAAACTCCTAAAGGAGGTGGTCCATCGAAAGACCGTCGTTCTGGCTCTAGCAGCTCGGAGACTATTAGGAGAAGAGTGGACCAGCATGGCTCAAGCCACAGAGACAGGAGGCGAAAAAAGGATGAGGAAAGAGAAAGGAGCTCTAGAAGATCAAGGTCCAAAGAAAGGAGGCGGGCACGTTCTCCATCAGAGAGCTCCCGGTCTGACAGGTCTGATAGGTCACACAGGAAGAGGTATTCACGGTCACGGTCCAGAGACAGGAGACGATCCAGGTAAATGTGAAATTTACTCTTAATCATAATTTTCTTATCTCTCGGGTATCAACCGTATAGCATGTGTTGATGCCACTGGCTTCTATTAATTAAGGCTTTTATGTGTCATTACTGGTTGTAGGTCTCCATCCAGCTCTAGCAGCAGAGAGCGGTCGAGGCGGAAGAAGCATATGCGAGAGAGCAGGGAGAGGAACAATCGCAGAGGGAGAGACCGAGACAGAGGACGGGCTTCCAGTTATAAGAGGCATGGTCGATCTCGCTCAAAGTCAAAATCATGGTCCAGGTCTAGATCTCGATCGAGGGAGAGGAGGAAAGATTACACACGATCACAGCCGTCATCTTCCGGCTCCAGAGACAGGTTCGAGTCACGATCAAAAGACAAAAAGAGACCTAGGTCTAGATCTTACTCCAGAGAAAGAAGGAAAGAAGAGGGATCATCCAAGAGTTCACAAAAAGCATCAGGCTCTTCTTCGTCTTCAAAAGAGCCAAAGGATTCAAAAGACAAGAAAAAGGAGAAAGGTCATTCACAAAGCGCTGTTAAAGGAAATAAAGATGACAGAGATAAAAAGCCAGAGATCCCATCCTCTACCTCGGTCTCTGAGGGTAAAAAAGAAACAAAACACCTCAGTGCAGACTGCCAGGTTTCAACAGAGAAAATGGTTGAAAAGCCAGAGGTTCTCAAAGAAATCAAAAAAGAGAAACTCCCCTATCTTGACATGTTTGAGGACACTGCAAGTATCAACTCAGTCAAGAAACAAGAAACTGAAATTGAACAGCCTTCTCCCAGTATAGTCAAAGGCATATATGAAGAGAAGGAAATCAAAACGGAACAAACTGAACCCATAAAAATTGAGACTTATGACTTCTCGCATACAGCACCATCAGAAATGATGAAGATTAAACCTGAGCCCCATTTGCTAGAGTTGCCTCATCACTTGATCCCTGATATCCCCTCATCCTCCACAGAGATCACTCTTGACACATCTTCTACACCTGCTGTTGCAGCAGGCAGTCCTCAAGACATGACTGCTCAGCATCCACCAGTATCACCGGCACCCACAGAGCATGAAAGCACCATTTTGTTGGCAGCCACTGTAAAGCAGGAGGCTGATCAGCACCCAGACTCTGATGAGGAAGACTTCAATGTTGACATGATGCTGGACAACCTTGTCTTTAAGTCTGAGAAGGTAGAGGGAACAGATGCCATTGTCAAACAGGAGAAGGATGAACATGAGGTAAAGGGTGAGGGAGAGCAGGTGTCTGTCCCAGCAGGTGCCAGATCCAAAGCCCCTGTAAAGAGGGTTACCTGGAATATACAGGAGCCTGAGGGACCTCAGCCAGAGAAATCTGCAGTCGCGAGTAGTGAGTATTACCAGTCTATCGTTACCTACATCCTCATACACAACACACTATTTTCATGGTGGTTTGTTTTAATTTGACTCACATTGGAACGCCAGAGAATAGAAACACTGTGAACATCATACTAAGTACACTGGGAACAAAAAGTATACCAGATCTCTTTTTAATGTCTAAAGCCATTTTTAATACCAGATCTCTCTCTCACTCAGAGCTGGCTTTGTATAAACTGAAGCTGAAACAGGAAGGAGCTCGCAGGCCCTCTGCTTCAATCCAGACGATCAGTCAGGTATGTGCATTTATGTAAATGGCCAGAAGGTGGCAGTCAATATCCAGAGAGTAAGTCCTCTGGTAAATTTGGCAAGGCTCCTGACTGAAACTGGAATTGATACTCGTGCCTTTTCTGACGAATCGAAAGTGAAACCTTGTAGAGCTAGATATTTAAAAGTTTTTTCCATTAATGTTTACCCCTGTGGTCCATTTTTTTTAAATCTCACTCTATCATAGAACAACCAAGCCCTTGTCTGTGACCCAACTAAGAGGGGTAATGTGACTGCTGGTCCCCTTAATAACCCCTCCGGCCCTGTTAGCCAACCTCCTGAGGGATCAGTGAACACTGGGCAAGGAGAGACTAGTGAGGCAGAGGAAGGGGATGTGTTAAGGAAAGACAAGGTGAAGATGTTTGTAAGATGTCATCTCTGGCCTATATATCTGATTTCATCATGTCATCTTTTGTTTAATCAAAAAATATGTCAGCCCTGTTTCAGTTGTCTTTATCTTAATGTTAATTGTCCTAACTGGTGCAAATGCAAGCATTCGCTCTGCAATTCTTAGCAGAATATGGTCATGACATCCATGTTACTAACATGGGTGTTACTCTTTCTCAAAGTATTTGAAGAAGCTGCATATGCAGGAGAGGGCTATAGAGGAGGTGAAGCTGGCTATCAAGCCCTTCTACCAGAAGAGAGATATCAACAAGGACGAATATAAAGAGATTCTACGCAAGGCTGTCCAGAAGGTGGGCTTTTTGTTAGTGTATATTATATAAGTGTAACATGAGCTGCCAGTAAAAATGTTTGCCTCAGTACCAAAACAGGTAAGTAAATGCTTATTGGCTTCTTAAATTGCTCATGAAACATGATTTGCACATGAATCATCTTTTGTGAGTCTTTAGTGCCAACCTTTTCCTGTAATTCAGTTTTTATCTTCTGTACAAGCACCAACAAGTATGTAAACAGTGGCATTTTTACAATGAGACTTGCCTATTCTAGTGTTTTAAGGGGATTTTGGAAAGTAACTTGAGCTGATATTGACTCTGTAATCTACAGGGGATTTTCCTATGTGTTCTCTCTCAATAGGTTTGCCACAGCAAGAGCGGGGAGATCAATCCGGTGAAGGTGGCCAATCTGGTTAAGGCATACGTGGACAAATATAAGCATGCCCGGAAACACAAGAAAGGAGAGGACGGAGGAAAGGAACAAGAGGCACAGAATGAAGGCATGAAAACCTCTGAGAGTCCATAAGGAGGCTCCAGAGTAAGATAAGAACAACAGCACCCATCCCAAACACTCAGCCACACCGGTCCAGGCCTCACGCACACTTCATCATGCTCTGAGATAATACCCTGTCTCTGTAGAGCCGTGTTGATTTTTCATCACTGTTATGAAATTTGTTTGGGGCATTTCGTTTATGTATAAAGTTTTCTATGTTTTTTTTTTCTGCAAATTTAGGAAAATGTCATTTTTATTGATAGTTTAAAGAGCATCCTACAGTGTCTTTTTGATCTTGAACTGTCAATGCCAAACTTCAGTCTTTACTTCGCACATCTCAGAAACTTAATAGGAGGTCGTGGGATTATGTTTTAAAGAGGCAGATTTCAAAGCTCCTTCTATCGATTAATATGTAAAGAAACTATCTTTACAAGCATAATGTCTGGGCAGATGCAGTGTGGGCTTCTAGTTCTTTAAGGCTGTTGTTTTTGGGGGGAGGGCAAAGGAATATTTCTCTGTTGGTTTAGAAATGGCATGGAAAATTTGCTGAGATTTGCATAGATGAGAAGAGTTTGTCAAACTGAGAAAAGACAGTTATGCAACTTTTGTAGTAAAATAATAGATGAGTTCTAAAATTTTAGTTTTGGTTGTAAATAATATAGATTTGATATATCCACTTGTATTGTCCTTCCAGGTTGATTATCTGTTGAGAATGAATGGAATACATAAGTGATTCAAGGTCATTAATTTGACTTTTTTTAGTTATTGTTAAAAAACTAATAAAAGATCTTATGTATGTCTAATGGGCAAAGGTTAAGACTTTACATAACATTACATGGTGTAATACATACCACTTTTTGCACTGGAAAGCTATATTGTGGTAGCCTGATGATTAAGCATCCATTCTGAATATCGAAAAAATGTTAGCATGCAAGACAAATGGTTGGGCTTTAGTATACTATTGCTTATTTCAGTTCAGAAAAGTGAATGAAATAATTGCTCACCCTCCCAAAGTAATATACACTTCCCTTTGTATTTGTAAAACATATTCTCAAGAGATTCTTGAAATTCACCATCCCCCTTTTTAATCAGATTTTTATCTGGATCTCAATACGAATTTAAAGATACAGTAACTGAGCATTGCAATTGTCTTTGAAAAAAGTACATTTCTTATACTTCAGGATCAAGCATGGACAAGTAAACCCAATCCAAAATATCACGTAGTAGTTGACGCTTCAGTCCGAAAGGGGAATGTAATTCCAGGGGAGTGGGTTCACAGTCAGACGAGGGCAGGCGACTTGTTGGCATTTGAGCCGACACCGCCTTGCAATTTGCAGACCTATGACAGCATTACTGCATTTAATTGGTTGAATATTTGTGTTTATCGGTGCCCCAAAACAACTTGTTTCTCCCGTTTTACAGTTTGCAATAGCCAGAAAATCAGAGAGCCAATTGGTGCCACGTGGTGAAAATATCCATCCGTCCGGAAATCGAGTGCACTCAGTCTTCAATCAAACTTCTCTCACCGAGCTACAAACATAGCGTCAAATAAATCAAATTTATATTTTATTTGTGTAAACACCTAGTGCAGCTCAAACCTATTGAAAACAACGTCATATTCTTGAAAGAGAGAGTCGGTCTTCGCTTCAGTTACCGCCCATTCTTGGACGCCCGGAGCAGGACAGTCATTCCCGTGTGCTCCGGGTGAAAACAGCTGAGCCCAGCGGTGACAGAGCGCTTTCAAATATTAACGTACCTCTGTCGCTATAACTTCACAAATGACGAGCACCAAACTCTAAACGATGTTCATTTCTTATCTAGCGGATTTGTTCATGAGAATAGAAGCGATCGAATTAATTGTAGGGTTTCTACCCAAGGCTCGACCACGGCAACCGCTCCTCACCTCAAACTGGGGCTTTCAGGTCCAAAATCTAGGACCTTTCTGACCTTGGGATTGATAAAGGTGGTTGAAAGGTGTATAATTGGATTTTTTTTCCCATAATAAATTATTCAACTTTAGGTTTTCCTGCGCCCAACATGGTGCTAGAGAATGGTCCAGAGAATAAGTATTATAACAAATTGTATTTCCAATCGTATTAAATGTGCAATAACTACACTAGACTGAACTAAGTCTTGGCCAAACTAACTCTTATACATGATAATTTCTATACTGGGTTTATTCAATATTAGTTCATGTTATGGAATGCATTCATGTTGTGTTAGTTTCATAGGCACATACAGGAAGATACATTATTGTTTTAGGAAATAGACAGTGTGAGAAGAAATACATGCCTTTATTTTGGGACATTGTAGTAATTCTACTAGCTCCATGCATCAAGTCTGTGATATTCCTTTGTTCCAATTGTGACTATTGTGTCTTCAAGTTGAATCTCACTGGCCCCTCCTATGCCTAAGCTCAACAAAGATGTTTGGACAAACCCTCATCTCTGCGCATTCATTTCTTTGTGTCCATAGCATATGTGCCTACAGCAGAAAATGGGAAGGGCTTGGTTGGACTCACCTTGTACTTTGGCCCAATAATTTATAGGGCTTCATTTCAGTAGCAGTGTGTAGGAGCATAAGAGTTTGAAAATAGGTGCTCACATACATTTGAATGTATTTCATTGTTTGTTCTGTACGTTCTGTACTATATTGTTTTTCCTCGTGTACATAATCAAATTCTGCAGGTGTTTTAAAGAGCAAACAAAATGCTGATAGTTTAGATATCTTTGAGTTCCAGTTTAAGTTTGCTCATGTTCTTTCCTCTTAATGGGCTATTTCTTTTTAATAGCAGGGCACCTGAAACCATTAACAGTTCATTTCATTAATTGGTAACACTTCTACAAAGAGACTCCGTTTAGTTCATGTTTTATGAGTGTCTTCGTAATAAGCCATTGATTCATCCACTGCTGGAGTTTTTCTTTGTCACAACTTCATCTTGCTGGTATTACAGTTTTAAACTGAGCCACAGTAAACTCCCAGTGCAGGCTCTGTTTGAATAATTTGTAAATAATTTTTATTTCCCAGGCCAGCATTTTAATAAAAATCAAAGATCTTTGTATTTTTTTTCCCTTTCTGAATTATTAGAAGATAAAACTGGAGTTGTGAATGTTATTCAAAACAAGCAACTTGCAACGCTTCCTTATTGGGTCAGCTGAGCCCAATAAGGAAGAATCCTCCACGGAGTTATTGTGTTTACCTGGCCGACCATTGGACCTCCAAGGGCGTTTCACTGATGTCAGCTTTGTTCAGTTAACAAAGCCCAGATGCTTTTAATATCTCCCTCTGAATATCGTGTTAACATGGCTTTATCCATGTGGTGTTCTGTGCATTTGAAAACAGTGACCATGTAACCCGCCAAACCTTTATCCATGTTAAGACAGCAATTGACAAAAAGGACCTGCTGCAGTCATTGGACTTTACCATACTCGAAAGACAGCTTTAAGGATCATTGCCAAGGCACTGTTAAGATACCATCAGGCTGGAATTGCACTTCACAAAAGATATGTCGATGGGTCTATTTCAAGAGAATGTTCATACATTGGCTTTATGCATTGTTGCTGATAGTGATGAGAGTCCTATACATCACTAGCTGTCATGATGCATGAGAATGATTGTTCACCGTAGGAGGATAAACAACTGATGGGAATTTATTTGAGCTCTGGGTATGTTTTTTACTCAGTAAGTTATGCACATGCCCTCCTCAGTATTGCTTTGAATAGCCACTGTCTACTCCAATAGCATGGCATTTTCAGACATGTAAAGTAGCTTAATGAAAATGATTAACAAGTGAAAAAAGTGAGGAAGTGTTAAACACTATTTGAAATCCTAACAATGTTGGGACAGTAGTTTTGGTGTGCAGTATTTAGTGAAACAATCGCCAGCATAGTACAGGGTCACAACCAGCGGAGGAAAAAAGGTTCTTTAGTGCAAAATACTATCAGTAGACACAATTCAATTGCGATGAAGCTATCTGAATTTGAAAAGCTCACATTTTTAAGTGCTCAGAAGAGATCACCCACAAGGCTTTGAGAGAAAACTTGGAGCCGGCTAGTTCCCTTTGCCTCGTTACAAGATTATATATAATATCTTACATTTAAGACATTAATTTCACATTTACATTATAATTATATATATAATATCACTGTCTCCAAATCATATAAAAAACCCAACATTTTCTGTGTCTTTGACCTCAGTAAATGACATTCAACAACATCCAGACAAATGGACAACTTCAAAACTATTTTGACAGTGTGACAAAAGGAGCAACATCAATTTCAACAGTTGCTTACTTATTACTGTTTGAGAACTACTCATATATTAAACAAGGATATTTGTTTTAACATTGGACCCAAAAAAACCAAGAGACACTTAACTCCAACAAGGTGCCGTTAAAGATGAAAATGGAGGATTTAGTCTTAAGAGTCAAACAGCCAGCAGCAGCTCGTCGGCAGCTGGTAGACTGAAGACAGAACTGATGAGATCGAAGAGGTTGTCGTTGGAGATCTGCAAGCTCAAGTTGGCACTGTGAAGAGACGATGCTCCCTCCATTTGGGCCATCTCGTGAAAGTATCTACAGATCAGGGGAACCACCTGGAGGAGGAGAGGGATGCAAAATGTGAGAAAAGAAGTGAAGAGGAGGTGGAAAAGGACAAGATAATGATGGAAAATGGCAGCGAGTTTTATTGATCATACAATCAAACTTGTTATTAGCGGCAAGTTTAAACCAGTGTGTGTCTGTGAGGTGATGCTCATCTGAGATTGTCATGCATACTACCTTGACGACAATAAGTTTTTTCTCCGGGGGCTTTCCATCAGGGAACTTCTCTCCAAAGCACATGTTGACGGTGTAATTAGGAGAGCCACCATTGTTCTCTTTAAAGTGCTTCAGTTCTGGAAAGACATGTAGCCCATTAGCTTGGTAATCTACACATTACAGTAGCTGCAGACAAGTTCATCTTATCCCTTAATGACACTTTCAGTCTCAGAAAACAGATAGATACAGTAAATTATGGTTGCTTCAGTTTCTATTTGCTGCAAGGGTAATTTCTTATGGAGTTTTTCCTCATCTGAGCAGATGGTCTTAAGTTGTCATTTACTGTATAATTACATTATGTTGACTGCAGACAAAAACAAACAAGCTTTATGATGGAGGTTGGTTTGTTTTTTTTTACTTTTATACACATGTATACAGGAGATTCACACCTACCATTTATGAAGTTCTCAAAACTAAGGAGTTCCACCATTACGCTTTGTGGCAGCTTCCTTGGATCTGGGTGAGCTGCATTGGGGGAGATGCTGGAAAACACATGGCACCTGTCCTGCCTGCAGGCATAGATACCAGTGTCCCGTACCTCCAGGAGGAGACCTCTCTGGATGCTGGAAAGGATGCGGTTGGTGTACTCAATCTGGTGGGTAGATGGTTTTGGTGAGAAATAACAAGATAAAAACATGTTAAATTTAAAAGACATTTCACAGGTAAAAAAAAAGGCAAAATGAACAGAACTAGCGATGGGTGTTGTGTTGTACCTGTTTTCGGTCTAGCAGGGTTTCAGTGGTGGGGAAGCAGAGGCTGTGAGCATTGAGTTCAGGGGCCTCATGTTGGTAGTGGAACTGGAGACGGGAACAGGACATGGGGATCTTCAGCATCTCTCTTCCCCTGTAATGGATGGAGATTTCCAGGTCTTGAATCGACGGCTGGAGAGATGACTGAAGCACCGGTTCTGGATTTTCTATGGAGAAATAAGGCATGCGAAATGTTATTGCTTCGCAGATTCACACCAATATTTTGGGTGGTGAATCTAAAATAGGACAATTTTGGTTTCCTTTACCCAGACCTGGGTTTGGCAGCTCACCGGACTGTTAGCTTAACGGAAGCTTCTATACTTCAAGTCAATGTACGTTTTCTTGCACATTAATAGGACCAAGAGGATAGAGGTTTGTGCCCATACAGTTCATATGGACTATATTAACATATTAATAGCCCTTTATGTATGCATCCTCTGAAATCTCTGCTCAATAAGAGTACATTTGTCTCAACTTGTGCTTGAACAATATTTACCAGTATCAAACTGAAATGACGGGAATTTCATTTGATTAACCAACTGAACGTACGCTGGTAGTAAGGCAGCTGTGCTGGTAGTAGTAGTGTGTGGTTCTGTGAAACCGGTAGGGGCTCGGCTGTTGTAGACTGAATGGCCGGGTAGCTGCTGGGAACCGCTGGATTGTGCTGGGCATAGTTCTCTGACCACTGCTGCTCCGCTGTCAAAGACATTGAATGGAATGTAACTTTAATTTCCATGATGAGCATAAAAATATCCCATATTCACACGTTGAGGTACAGAGGAGATTTGGCAAAGTCTTAATTTTCGACAACTTTGGAGGATACTTTACCTTGTTGATCGGTGAGATCCAAGGTCATGAATTTATCAAATAGTATGTGCTGTTTGGAGTGACAAGACATAGAAATAAGGCATGTAAGATGTGTATTTAGAGCAGGACATATGAAAATTTTTAACATAAAAATTATGTAGGCCAAACGCCTGATATACCAGCTAATAGAATAAAAGATAACCAATGCATGATATTGTAGCGAATTCGGGGGGCAGTCCGAGATACCGTCGCCACAGCCGGGACGCCAACCCGTATCTCCTGCACCGCAAGTGACAATGTTAACCAGTCGACTAAAGGGTCAGACCCGTTAGTCAAGGACCAACGTGTCTACTTATCCATGCACGTTACACTACCCCCCTCCTTCGGGAAGCGCGTCCCCGCGCTTAAGCATATCAGCTCCTTCACGCCTCAGGGCGCCTACGCTTCCGATGGCCTTACGGTCGCTCCATCCCACATCTGACACCAATGTAGCGACTTCGGGGGGCAGTCCGAGATACCGTCGCCACAGCCGGGACGCGAACCCGTATCTCCTGCACCGCAAGCGACAACGTTAACCAGTCGACTAAAGGGTCAGACCCGTTAGTCAAGGACCAACGTGTCTACTTATCCATGCACGTTACAATATTTTGGCATACTGTTGACTGGTGAATTTTGGGTAAGTCTACCATAATAGCTGGCAATCTAGTATATACTGTACCTCAGTGCCCGAGGTGAAGCATTCTATGGGAGAACTGCGAATGTCTGGAGTCATATCAAAGTCATCAGCAGAGTCCTCTATGGGCTGACTTTCATAATTATCTGCAGTTAAAAGAAAAACACAACCTCATCAATTCACATTCAAAGCTCCCAAATAATCGTGCATTTACCAAATATGATTACATTACTTTCCAAGAAAGGAGGTGAATTGCAACATGATGGCAAATGACAAGCGGGCATCATCTTACACTCTGTGTTAATAATCTCGTAGATTTTATGGGGGTCCTCTGAATTCTTGGAGTTATCCTTGATCATCCTGAAGCGCTTGGTGAGGTTGTTAAGGGCACAGCGGAAGTTGGTTTTCCACTTGGCTTTGTCATTGGGAAACTCATTAATTTTACCACTTGCAACCGCCCATGCCTGTGAACCAAGGAAAGGTGGAAAACATGAGGGCATCAGGATCACATGAGGACATACGACCGTAGGCACCTGCAACCAACAAAATAAACAGCGGAACTTAAATACACAGTATGGCCAGAGTTGGGAGCGGCTGTGACAATCAGGATTGTCTAGTAATGACACAAAAGTGTTTTCATTTCAATAAACTCACCTTCAATCCGGTCCTCAGGTGCCAAAAAGTACTGCTTGTTTTCTTTCCTACCAGGTTATTGGCTGGTGTTGTAGAATACAGATGAGACAGTAAATTACATTCACATGTGCCAGATGTAAAAAAAAAAAATCCTGATTACATGGCTGAAATACCTGACAACAGGTGAATGAAATTTACAATCTTTTAGAAGCCAAAGTTAACTAAAAATACTGTTTATATTTATATCTGCTAATATTTAAATTTCTATACTATATTATTATAATTTGTTTGCTGTTAATGTCCATTTTGCTTTACATACAGTACTGGGTAGCATTACACCTTATGACCATGCGCTAGATCCAGGCTTCTTTGGTATTTGAGCTACTGCGCATGTGCACTCTGGTCACACGCCAAGCTTCTGGAATGCCAGCTAGAAGAAAACATTTTAAGTTGTGCCAGCGGTAGCCGTGGAGCAAAGAGGGTTTTCCGACTGTACCGTAACTTAAAAGTACATTTAGAAAGCTAGAACAACCAACTTAGATATTCTCAGTTTGGATTCCTGTCGCGGAACTGCTGTTTAGATGGAAATTGAAGAACTTGTATGTACAGGAAAAGTTGGCCAATAAATTCATGATACGCAATGACCTCGCGTGAAGACCAGTCCTGCTGGCTCTTTAAGTGGCTTTGGTATGAAATTTAATACACATTGCATCTGTATTCTACAAGACTAGCCAATACTGTTCATCCCACCCTCTCCAGAAGAAATCTCTCACTTCTCCATTAGATTGAGGGATTCACACAAGTACCATCAGAGACCACACATTCCCAGATGCACATTAGTCATTTGGTCAGTCGGCCATTGCAGTAGTATGATTCCCTATGTCCCATTTAATCAGTCTTTCAAATGGTAAGCCATTTGACAAGCCTCATCGGTTTTTTAGTCTTTCAAGTCTACTTTCGTTATCTCTTTTCCATTAGCTCATCAGTGTACTGTTCCATCCTGTATTTTTCTTTAAGTAAAGCAAACTAATCCAAACGCAACTTCCTGGTAGAATATATCAAAACAGCAGCGCCGTGTCCCCGGGGATCAGATTTAAACCCACTGCCCAAAGAGCATTCCAATCTACTGATAATAATGGAATCACAAGGCGGGGAAGGACGTGTTGCAAATCCAGTAGAGACAGTCGACCTACCCTGAATATTTTACTGTCCTCGTCATTACAATCCTTCCTTGAGTTGTGCTTCCAGGGGACTCTGAATTTGTTTGACTCCACATAGCGCAAACCCGCATACTGCCCCGTCTCCACTTGCTCTATCAGCCAGCCGGCGAACTGCGGCTTCGGGGAACTGAGAAGATAACCAGAAATAAAGTTAAAATGAAATCAGGGTTCGACTGCATGCAGTAACTCAACGAGAAACACACAGATAGAGAGAGAGCGGAAAAAATTATTCTGCGATGATGCAATTTTTCCTACCTCTGCATCTTTTTTTATTTTTTGGAGAAGTGGACGCACTGCTGTTAAAACGCCAACGGCGGCTTTATACGAACGATGTTGATGACGTCACACTTAGCCGCCCTCCCCGGAACCTTTAACGCGTTTCCGGTAAGTTCCTTTGGCGAACGAATGTACTTGGTCTAAATGAAACTGAAAGACGCTGGGCAGCAAAGCCGATGTTTTCAAAAACCGATCCCGGCAAACGTAAATGAAAGCTCACAACTTAACATTTTTTCCTGGTAAAACCATCACGACGCAATTAAGGACTTGAGCTGCCTTCGCATTTTTTTTATACCTACCCCATCTATTTGTACGAAGCATATCATAGCCTACATGTCGATCTACCTTTTAATGGATTTCCTGTATGTTTCTGGTATATACCATGATGCATTCATTTTCATGCATTTGATATTTTTGGAATCTAAATTCCATACGCTTGTTTATTTTTAACGTGGGAATCTTGCTGTCTCTTATGTCAAGTCAGTTGAGGCCCTGATGGTGATTTGCACTTAGAATAACATTTGATGACTAGACTGGACTGTCAAATCCCCTCTTGCATCACCGCGTTCTAATGAGTCGACCATGCAATGATTTTCAAAAGTAGAAGTGTTTTACAAATCCTGCGATCGATATACTTATGCACTGATTCAGTCGGTTACAGTTATATCGTTTTTAATCTCTTCATATATGGCTGGTAACAGTTATTTTGTGATTAGAATGTACATTTTGACATTGAATTCCAACTTGTTTGACTGTCTTGGAAACTAAAATGGCTCACAGGCCATTTGCGAGGGATCTCCACATAGTAAAAGTGGCCAAATTGATAAATCCAGAGTTATCTTAAATTGAAATTGTGGCTAATGTGAATGGCAACATTATGACTGACATGCTGTCGTTTTACTCTGTGGCAGAGGCTTGCTTAAGGGTATTTGAACTGCCTGACTTTTGAGTTGCAACCATAACATAGACACCGTGACGTCATCCATCGGTTTGTGGACTACCGTTTTGAAGCCTCGAGTTCAATCAACAGTATCTGTCTGCGGACTGCAAGACAGGGGCGTAACGTACAAGATACGCCCCCCCCCAATGACCCCCACCAGTACAAGACCCCCCCCCCCCGCTGAGGTTAAGGTTGGGAGGATAAGGTTAGGGTGAGTGAGACAGAGACTGCTCTCACTTTTCAGACCCTTTCAGACTTTTCAGATCTAAATGACCAATGAAAACTTGATATTTCACACATCTTTTCAACTAGCATTTCCAGTGGTTGATAGAAGTGAATATCTTAACCACACCAAACATCTACTGCCCTTTTATCATTTGAAAAAGTCAAACTTGACTAGAAAGAAGGCGGACATGATGCAGTAATTCATGGACAGTGGGTGTGTTGATATTAGACTATACAAATAAAATTGATTTTTGATTTGGATTCTGATATACTTTATTGATCCCTGTAGAGAAATTATGCTTTGCATTTAACCCATCCTAGCTGTGTAGCTAGGAGCAGTGGGCAGCCGCTATTCAGCACCAGTTCATCCAACTCCAGTTCGTCTTGCCATGCCTTGGTCAAGGGCACAGACAGGAGTACTAACCCTAACATGCATGTCTTTTTGATGGTGGGGGAAACCGGAGCACCCGGCGAAAACCCACCACAGACACAGGGAGAACATACAAACTCTACACAGAGGACGACCTGGGTTGACCCCCAAGGTTGGACAACGTGGGGTTCTGTCGTGGCAATTATTGAATTCCATGCTGACAGAAATGAGGAACGAGAAAAAAATCTCTTACAGTATTGTCACACGATTTTAATATATGTTCATGAACAGATGCATCCAAGCCCAGGTGACTGAATGCGCCCCGATCAATACAGTACAGTCTCTCTTATAGGACAGTTGTCTGTTCTTCCCCTCCTTATCTCATGTCTTCCAGCTCTCATCTACTGAGGCCATTTCTCCAATTTACTCCGTACAGACTTGCTACGCTTAGTGAGTCTACCATACAGCCAACAATTAACAATAGGCTCTTATTTGTGCACCTGGAGAAGACACTTTATAAGACTACCTTTGTTCTACTACACATGGACTTCAAGCGTCCATCTAAGCAATGCAACGTCATGGTGAAAGATGAAAAGTAAGCAAACATCAAATATGAATTGTCCTCACAGGTTTGAACCCAGGACCTTCATGCTGTGAGGCAGCAGCGCTAACCACTGCGCCACTGTGTCGCCTAATTTGACTTGACTTGACCTGGATGTTGCCCCTTGGTTGCAATCACAAGGCCTATACTCTGATTTCTGCTAAATGTGACTCAAAGAATATATAGGCCTACCAACAAAATAATCAGAATCAGATTTATTACCAAGTACAAGAACATTACAAGGAATTTGTCTTTATGTTGGTGCGAGAGGGAAAACTTGACAGTAAATATTAAAGATAAAAGTGAAAAGAATAATACGTAAAATATAAAGACAAGATAAAATGAATAAAATATGAAAGTAGGGTGCAATAAAGTGTAATCACACTGTTTCAGTGTTGAACATGAGACCACATGGCAGCCCCTGGTGCCCGGCACTGGGTGGCAGGAGCTGTATTTACAAAAAGTTGAATTAGAATTTTAAGAAGTTATTTACAGGATAGTGCAGGTTTTATACAGGGTGTCCATATACAGGAAATCACAGTGGGAAGGATAAAGGGGGGGTGGAAGGGTGGCAATGTCAAGATCTGGGTGTGTCTGGGTGCTTGTTAGAAAGGCCTACTGCTATAGGAAAGAAGCCGTTCTTGTGGTGCGAGGTTCTGGTTTTTATAGACCTTAGCCTCTTACCAGAGGGGAGTGTTTTAAAGAGACCATGGCCTGGGTGGGAAGGGTTGGCCGTGATCTTTCCTGCTCGCCTCAGTGTCCTGTAGGCATACAGGTCCTGGAGGAACAGCAGGTTGCAGCCATTCACCCTCTCAGCAGAGATCAACCAAGAATTATGAATAAATTACGAATTTGTCAGAGCCCTTTTAGAAGAACCAAGTGCTCAATGTATTTTCAATGAATTTTCTCTCTACAAAAGTCACAAATAAGTATCCTTTATTAAAGTGGAAAGAGTAGGATTTGTCATTTACAGTTTGTAAACACGGGCTGGTATAGAGGTTAGCGCGGTTAGGTGGTATAGAGGTTAGCGCGGTCGCCTCACAGCAAGAAGGCACTGGGTTCAAACCCTGGGAGGTCGTCCCGGGGTTGTCCTCTGTATGGAGTTTGCATGTTCTCCCTGTGTCTGCGTGGGTTTCCTCCGGGGGCTCTGGTTTCCTCCCACAGTCCGAAGACATGTAGGTCAGGTGAATCAGCCATACTAAATTGTCCCTAGGTATGAATGTGTGTGTGTGTGTGTGTGTGTGTGTGTGTGTGTGTGTGTGTGTGTGTGTGTGTGTGTATATGTCGGCCCTGTGTGATAGCCTGGTGGCCTATAAAGGGTGTCTCCCTGCCTGCCATCCAATGACTGCTGGGACAGGCTCCAGCATCCTGTGAACCTGAGAGCAGGATAAGCGGTTCGGACATGGCCGGATTAACCCACCAGGGGGCCCCGGGGCATGCACGTCCTTTGGGGCCCCCCCCCCTGCCCGTCAGATAGGCTACGCAAACAATACTAAACATTGTTAAATGTAAAACTAATGCAAATACCCAACATGGTAGTTGACGCTATGCCAATCTGCATGGGATTCAGATGGTGACTACAAAGTACAACACAATTTTGAATCACAAAACAAACTGATAAGAATAGCAGCTCACAGCATCGCAAACATATTGCGAAGCCTTCTTCCCACTTACAACGGCTTACCAACAGGAAATAAATGTTTGTTTCAGAGCAAATAATTTAATGAAATATGGGAATATTTTAGTAAAACTATCTGTTTGATTATTTTTCAGTATGGGCATTCTAACTAGCACATTTGTTTAACTATACACAGTGAAACAGTAAATTTGATCATAAGCATCGAGTTTGCGCTATGTCAGACTTTGTTGCACTCTCAACGCTATAATGTAAACACGAGGCACATGCTGCACTCTTAATGGCTACAATGTAAACATAAGGCACAAACTCTTCAAACCGGCGTTGTGATATATTTAGAAACCACCCTGACATATTTAGTACGTTTATATTTGTAATATCTATGGCTCTGCTTCAAACGAGTCCCTAGCAACCAAAAAAGGCTTCCATTTCGACTCCAGGTTTCTTATACTGTCTATGTCGCAGACTGTGAAAGTATGATGTATGGCTGGCATAGCTGAGACATGCACACATGTGGCAGCTATGCTGTTCAAGTTGGAGGCGGTAGTTAGATGGCAGGGAGACCAAAACAGTGACTGGCCAACCTGCATACTGGATGATACCGAGCAACATCACAAAGGTGGGAGCAGAGGAAGGACACAGAATTGACTTCACCTCTGCCAAAGCGAAAAGAAAGTCTCTGAATAGACTCCTGGATGGTGAGGAAGAGAGCACACCTGCTCTAAGGACTTCATCAAACACCTGCAAGTTCAGCATTGCTACACAGGAGCAGTAGGTGTCATAACTTGCACAACTGCTGAAAGTATCCCCGAAAGCTGCAATTCTGTCAGATTTGCCTGGTTATTGTGATGCATTTGCAGACCCGGTGCAGCCATTCTCGGCACCAGATTCGCTGCGCTGTCTTCGTGATGAGGAAATGGATGGCGGTGAACTCTCTGTCTTGAGCCTGCACTGCAAAACCTTGGCAAGTAAGGTAGACATTTCACCTGAGCAGGCACACTTCATTGAAAGACAGACCAGAAAGCAGCACCAATCCTCATCTTGGTATCACTTCCGCACTGGAAGGATAACTGCATCAAATATGCATTCAGTCTTCGTGTCTGACTTGGACAAGCCTGCACTGTCTACAGTGAAAGCAGTTTGTTATCCTGACAGTTGTCCTCTGAACAAATGTGCTGCTACTGCATGGGGAAGACAAAATGAGGAGAATGCCATAACACAGTATAGAGTGCAGGCTGAGAAACACCACTGTGATGTAGCGATGACTGAGTGTGGCTTCATCATTAACCCAAAGTTTCCTCAGGTTGGGGCATCGCCAGATGGGATGGTGCAATGCACTTGCTGTGGAAGAGGCCGCATTGAGATAAAGTGCCCATACAAGCACTGTGAGAGCACTGTCAAGGAGGCATGCAGTGACAGACACTTCTGTTTGGAAGTAGTGGATGGAAAGCTACAGTTTTAGAAGGGTAGTCCATACTACAAGCAGGTCCAGACACAAATGTTTGTGGATGATCTAGAGTATTGCGACTTTGTTTTGTGGACTTCGAAAGACTGCGCTGTATTGTGTGTTGCGCCTGACCCACAGCTCTGGAGTGCTCTTTTGAAACAGACAAAGCCCTGCTTTGAGCATATGTGTCTCCCTGAACTTGTAGGCTGTTACTTCACTCAGGGTGCAAGACAGATGCCATTTCAGGGGATTTCTGTTCCTGCAGGGAATCAGAAATGAACATGCCAGGCATCCAACACAGAGGTTTAGGGTTAGTTGTGTGTCTTCTTTTATCTAAATTGCTGTATTATTTTGCATTATTTAGATATGGACTATCCTTCTGTTGCAAGTTAACTGACCAAAGAAGACATGTTCTTTCTTTTACTTATGTCTCTCTTACACACACATCTGCCGATACATACAGGACAAAGATGCTTAGATGTTTAGTAAAACTTGTTTACGTTGCTTATGCAACAGAAGCATGTGCTGTACTTATTTGTTTGTATTGTGCAGGTGAACTTCAGATACTTGTAAATACATAATTAAATGAACTTCAATACATGCACTTTGGATAACATTTGGTTTCCTTATGTCATTTGGCTGTGAAAATATTGATAACAAGGAAAGAGTCAAGAACACATTGATGAAAAGTCAGCTTATTCAACTTTATTGTTGGGGACAGTGGTGCAAGTATTCAGATCCTTCACTTGAATATGTACATGTTTGAATGATATTACAGCTGCATTCATTTGAATGGTGCAGTTAAAGGCTGAGCTTAACATCAGCACACACCACATTTCTAAACTATAGCTGGACATTGGTTTGTCAGCGCACAACAGACGGTGACAATCCTATCTAAAAATGTGGCTGCCTCACCTTCACATGGAAGTATCATGTTGATGAGTATGGTTCCTGTTAAGATTATACTTCTGACAAACATTTCCGATGACCCTGTCAACGTGGATTCTCAGATGTGTGTGTCTGTTGTGTGTCTTCTTTTATTACAATTTTAGCGATAAAAAAAAAAGTGAATGAAAGGAAAATGCTCCGAGTAGAGTACAGCGTTTACCACAGAAATACTAGAACAGCGTTTACCACAGAAATACCAGAAACATGGCAGCTGACTCAGAGCGCGCTTGTGTGTGACGTCATCTGTCAAAGACCTATGGAAACTGTAGCTTGGGGCTCCGCATCAATGGAGACTTTGTAGCTTGGGGCCCTGCATCAGTAGAGACTGTAGCTTGAGGCCCCACATCAATAGAGACTTAGCTTGGGGCCCCCACATCAGTAGAGACTGTAGCTTGGGGCCCCCGCATCAATAGAGACTTTGTAGCTTGAGGCCCTGCATCAGTAGAGACTGTAGCTTGAGGCCCCCACATCAATAGAGACTTTATAGCTTGGGGCTCTGCATCAGTAGAGACTGTAGCTTGGGGCCCCGCATCAATAGAGACTTTGTAGCTTGGGGCTCTGCACCAGTAGAGACTGTAGCTTGGGGCCCCGCATCAATAGAGACTTAGCTTGGGGCCCTCACATCAGTAGAGACTGTAGCTTGGGGCCCCGCATTAATAGAGACTTTGGAGCTTGGGGACCCCACATCAGTAGAGACGGTAGCTTGGGGTCCCACATCAATAGAGATATTGTAGCATGGGGCCCTGCATCAGTAGAGACTGTAGCTTGGGGCCCTGCATCAGTAGAGACTGTAGCTTGGGCCCCCCTACATCAATAGAGATTAGCTTGGGCCCTGCATCGCGACACAGGGTTGGAACAAACGTTCCTTGTAGGGTACGATTGGGGATCCCTACTATACGCGAACACAATACCCCTGACCTTTTGGGGCCCCTTGTGGTCCAGGGCCCCGGGGCACTCGCCCAGCATGCCCAGTCCGTAATCCAGCCTTGGGTTTAGATAATGGATGGATGGTTTGTAAACGCAACGTTCATCGTTGGCCCCTCCTCCCCGGCTCAATGAAACCAGAAGGACACGCCCCCTGACCGCAGTTGCGAGAACACACCCCTGTACAAGCAAACTAAACGCCACTCTTCATCCCCTTCCTCTCATTCAGTGCTCACCAGCGCTGTGTCCGCCATTGTCGTAGCTTACTGTTGAATATGTGCTTACGATCTCGATCAGCCACCTAGTTGCTACGTTTTTATAGAGTCCTGCTGCCCAAAGGTTGACGCCCAGAAACACCCCGTACACAGCAAAATAAGAAAATAGAGAGGACAGGGTCTCTGTGGATACAGACACTGCCACACATGTCTAGTGGGTCATAAGTGATAATTGAGAGAGATTATTTTGTATGGGTCTATACATTGATTTTTAGGAAAATCAATATTCATGCAAAAGTGAGTACATGTAATAACACCGGGTAAGAAATGGAAATGCATCTACATGTTTGTTAAATTGTGTATTCCTTTCAGATTTTTAAAAATTCTTGTGTACAGAATCTTAGGCTACGTCACAAAATGCCATTACATTTTCAATGGCGAACGTATTTCAGTGATTCATTACCATGTCAAATGAGAGACAAGCTCAGTATGTGAACTTTGACGGCACCATACAGTTTGGCGACCAAGAGGCACCTGCACCTGCACTCATCTCATGTTTTCTGGTTTAGATGTAGTTTGCCAAAAATAGCATCCAAAAAACTTTGAAAAACGACTTGATTCAGTTCCTCTGAGCCCAAAGCACCATCATATACCGCATTTGTGAAGCACATATGACAACTCATAACAAATGTGCTGACTTCACGTTTTACACAGGGATTTCACAATCTCCAGGGATACAGTTTTGTCTTGTGTTTCTGCGAGACAGAATATTTACATGTCATACCATGGGTGTGAATGGCGGCGGGGATGCCCTCGTCCTACTGAGGTGAACTCAGTATGAGCCTACTAAACACCCCAGCTGGATCCATATTCGAACTTCCTCTTTCTACCCTTATCGTTTGATAACTTCCCTGAACAAGTAAGCACAGGCATACGATGGACAAGCTCTACCTCCTTATTCCTGGGTGTCATCTGAAACTTTAACCCACAGTTCACAGTGGGAAAGGTCGGGGATCATAGCTTAGTGTTGCCCATCAGACTTAAATGCACCTCTCACTACACTGGGGGTGTCAGGAGGAAGCAGTTTGAGTTGTCTGACATTGTTCCATTTCCGTCTTTACCACAGACTTCCTTGCCAGCATTAACCACAGCGTCGCAATCCATTAGTACCCCTCAGCAAATATGAACTTGCATGCTTATGGGCCGCGGCGTCAGTCTAAGGAATAGAGAAACGATACACTTTCTAATGGAGCACTTCTCTCTTCCTGTTCAGTCAGAATACCACACCATCCTCATGCAAGGCCCATGTAAAAATCGTAGGCTCCATCTCTCTTGCTGAGGAAGGACCTAACAAAATCACTGAAACAACTTTGCAGGAACTTTCACATCCTGTTAAACAGTTATTCACAAGGCAAAGCCAAGATTAGTCATGTCTTTCCACTGGCTGTGTATCAAACACTCGCTCTGCTGTGCAGCCCTGTAGAAGATGGGAGGATAATATCCTTCTGTTGTGCTAGGACATGGTGCAGGTCATTCCTAGATTTGATTATTAACATTAATTCTGCGAATGCCTTACTCCCAACTCTAATGGCAGGTCTGTTCCTGCAGGGTAGCAGGATTGCATGCCTGAATGAAATAAAATCAATTAAAAATGCAAGAGTAAGATGTTTTTGACAAAAGGAAAGGACTAAACTCTGCAGACTGTTCACAGAGCGCAATCTGAACCCTCAGAGAACAGAAAATGTTCAATTATTCAAGTGTTTTAGATGGGAACTTGTATCTTTGGAAAGCAGTCTTCTGTGTCTTGCCCATCTTGCTCTTGTGCTGACACACACACAGACACACATGCGCATGTACGTGCAAAAACTCACTTTCACTCACCTACTTAATATTCATCCCGAACTTTGGATGCGGAAGTACAGTTTCAGCAATTGCTTGGTAAGTGAGTTTGAGACAGATGGCCTGTTGATGTGGTATAGGCCTATTATAGTTTCAGCCTATTCAAAAGAACTAGAAACTGTCTGTGTGCGTGTGTGTGTGGGCACTTCTGTTTGGTGTGCCCACGCACACCAGTAAAAAAAAGTGGATATTTGAGTCAAAGAGACGTATGCGGAAATTGAAATGTTGCATCATTAGCTCAGCCCACCTTGAGCTTGTCAAATCAAGTTTATTTGTATAGCCCGAAATCAGACGTTCATCCTGAAGGGCTTTACAGTCAGTACAATATACAACACCCTCTATCCTTGGACCCTAGACATTAATGAGGAACCACAAGAAAACCTTACCAGGAGATAGGGCTGTGTCATATGACCAAAACCTCATATCCCGATAAAGGTAATTTTATATCATGATGACGATACATATCATGATATAGAACATTTTCTGAGACAAATGCTTGGCCCCTACAGTGAGGGGGTCTGGGGGCTCTGTTATGCTTTGGGAGGCATTTTCCTGGCATGGTTTGGGTCCACTTGTCCCCTTAGAGGGAAGGGTCACTGCAAATCAATACAAAATTATTCTGAACGATCACCTTTATCCTACGATGAGACATCTCTATCCTGATGGGAGTGTTCTCTTCCAGGATGACAATGCCCCCCCATCCACAGGGTACGAGGAGGTCACTGAATGGTGTGATGAGTATGAAAATGATGTAAATCATATGTTATAGCCTTTGCAGTCACCATATCTCAACCCAATCGAACACCTATGGGAGATTTGGGACCGACAGCGAAATTAGGGGCGTGACACTGGGCAACGTAAACTGTATGATTCTTTGTTGAACCACATTAACAGCTGATGAGTGCAAGACGCACGAAACAGACCTGTACTGCAATACATTAAAACTTTTTTTCCTGTATCCGTGTTGAGATATATATATATATATATATATATATATATACATACATACATACATACATACATACATACATAAAGGTTGCATCAGGTCATTTTATAATGGTATTACAAAGTACTGTACGACTCATTTGTGACCCACTAGTCATTGGTCATTTAATCTATTGTATTCATGTCACACAAACAATTCAAGGAAGGTCACAAACATAGAAACATTTAGGCTCTCTTTTATTTCCACAGGAGTCATTATTTTCCCTTATAGTGTTTAGCATCTCTAGAAGTCACTGCTAAGCATTTTCTGGTTTGCTGATATTAGACCAGTCTTTCATCACCTTAACTGCCAACACTGCAAAAACCCATGGGAATGAACTGAAGCTGTAGTATTGGTGTTTTGATCAAATAACAAATGCATGCATTTTGTCCAAGTCTTCATTCCTGCTGGAAGCAGTTTTTGTCCGTCTCCATTTCCTTATAAAAATGCTAATGTGGAATTCCATGGCCTTTAGAGAATGAACGTTAAGTTTTGGAGATTTTTTTTTATTTTTTAGGCAACGCTCTCTGTTGAAGCGCCCCCTGCTGTGAGACAAGGGCCAAGCAGGAGTAGAAGCAACAAAAAAAAATCCCCAATTAGTCTCTCAGACTACACCGATCAGCCAAAACATTAAAACCACCTGCCTAATATTGTGTAGGCCTAATATTGTGTCCCCCTTGTGTCGCCAAAACAGCGCTGACCCGTCGAGGCATGGACTCCACAAGACACTATGGAACTCTCTTCCTGTTGTACACCGGGGAACCCCCTACTCTTTGCGATAAGTGCCATGGGATCTTTAATGACCACAGTGAGTCATGAACCCGGTTTAACTTCTCATCAGAAGGGCGACATTTCCTACAGCAGTGTCCCCATCACTCCACTGGGGCATTGGGATTTGATATTCGTTGTTTTCATTAGGACCAGAGGGAAGACTGCCCCCTACTGGCCTACCAACACCACCTCCGGCAGCAACTCAGTTTGCCTGCAATCAGTTGCTTGAACCTAGGTACAAAAGGTGTGATTGCCAGCCGGAGACACTGATCCAAATGTTCATTTCCAAGACCTGCTCTCGTCTGCCTCTGATTGGCTCTAACCTAACGAAAACTCGCGTGCCGGTAGGCTACTGGTTACTGTCAATTATAGTCGCGGCAGCTTTTCTCCTCTCTTGTTTCAACGAGAGCGGAGATCAGTTCCCCCCCCACACCCCGCCCCACCCCACCCCACCCCAACACTCACACACACACGCACACACGCACACACACACACACACACACACACACACACACACACACACACACACACACAGAGCCAAGCAGAGGAAGAGTGAACCAGGCGAAGTGAAGACAGCATTACTCGAGTTAATGCTCGTTACTTTACTATGAAGTGCAACAAAAGCTTCCTACCCCCAAAGCAAATTCTCCAGTGTAACGTTAAGACAAACCAAGTCTCTAGCTTCTTTTAACTCTCGTCTTCAAACTTTTCTTTTTATGAAAGCTTCTACAAATGTTTGATATTTGTTTTAATTTATACTGTTTTTATTTTTTACCCTCATTTGATCTTACTCTTATTTTTGCCTAATCTGGTTTTATCTTCCTTTGTGAAGTACTTTGTAACACTGTTTTAGAAAAGTGCTGCAAAAAACACCAATAATAATAATGGTAATAATAATAATAATTATTATTATTGTTATTATTATCATTATTATTATTAAGACCTCTGAAGGTGTCCTCTGGTATCTGGAACCAAGATGTTAGCAGCAGAGCCTTTATGTCCTGCAAGTTGCGAGGCTGGGCCTCATGGATCAGACCTGTTTTTCCAGCACATCCCACAGATGCCTGATCGGATTGCGAGCTGGTGAATTTGGAGGCCAGGGCAACACCTTGAACTCTTTGTCATATTCCTCAAACCATTCCTGAACAATTTTTGCAGTGTGGCAGGGCGCATTATCCTGCTGAAAGAGGCCACTGCCATCAGGGAATACCGTTGCCGTGTAGGGGTGTACCTGGTCTGCAACCATGTTTAGGTAGGTGGTGCGTGTCAAACTGACATCCACATGAATGCAAGGACCCAAAGTTTCCCAGCAGATGACTGCCTCCAACGGCTGGCCTTCTTCCTTTAGTGCATCCTGGTGCCATCTCTTCCCCAGGTAAATTACACACCATGCCCACATGGTGTAAAAGAAATCAGGATTCATCAGACCAGGTCTGCTGCAATGCACTGTGCATTCTGACACCTGTCTGTCATAGCCAGTATTAACTTTTTCAGCACTTTGAGCTACAGTAGCTCTTCTGTGGGATCAGCCCAGATGGACTAGCCTTCGCTCCCCACACACATCAATGAGCCTTGGGTACTCATGACCCTGTCACTGGTTCACCAGCTGTCCATCCTTGGACCACTTTTGGTAGGTACTAACCACTGCATACTGGGAACACCCCACAAGACCTGCTGTTTTGGAGACGCTCTGGCCCAGTCATCTGGCCATCACAATTTGGCCCTTGTCAAAGTCACTCAGATCTGTACGCTTGCCCATTTTTCCTGTTTCCAACACATCCACTTCAAGAACTGACTGTTCACTTGCTGCCTAATATATCTCACCCCTTGACAGATGTCATTGTAATGAGATGATCAGTTATTCACTTACCTGTCAGTGGTTTTAATGTTTTGGCTGATCAGTGTATATGAATAGGTCACACAAACTAGTGCAATAGTATGCTGGCGAAAATGAAATAACCACTCCTCCACTTAAAATTCATTGTATTCTCTCGAATAACAAAAAGATGTCTCATAAGGATCAGTTCCATCTATATCATATGTAATATCTCACATATACGAGTCTCTTTAGATTCGTTAATCTGTGCTGTATTAAATTAGATTATTGTATTAGATTAGATTATTGTATTAGATTAGATTAGATTACACTTTATCCAAAGAAAGTTGAATCAGTTCATCTGGACACAGCGTTTATTGAGAGAAATGTTTCATCATGCCTCTAAGTGACCTCTTCAGTCTAAACTGACTACAGGTACCCCCACCCTTATAAACAATACAGTGGCATAACCACCGAAACCAAAGATCAGTTTCATATGCAAACAGGCATGACCATTAACTAGAGTTACAATGGCCATGTGTACTGTTCACAGAGGATTTGGGAATGTTTGCAATCGCAGCATTGTAAGATGGTGATAGATGTACTCTTAGCCCCCCCCCCCCCCGTTTCAGGGATGGTCGTTCCCTCTTAACATGATGGCTTCTTTGACTCCCCGTTTAAACCAGTGTTCCTACCTATCAAGGATGTGCACATCCTCATCCTTGAGAAAGAGTGGCCGCTGGCCTGTAGATGGGTGTAGACTTTGGAGTCTGGCCTGATATGTTAGCTCTCCTGTGTTGTGCCATCCTCTTGGCCAACATCTGTTTAGTTTCCCAGATGTACAAGTCATGGCAATCCTCCCGGCACTTAACAGCATACTACTATACTATATATACACTGTGGGGGGCATATCTGTCACCATCTTACAATGTTGTGATTGCAAACATTTCCCAATCCTGTCTGAATAGTATATACTACATGGTCATTGTAACTCTAGTTAATGGTCATACCCATATTTGCATATGAAACTGATGGTTGTTTTCGGTCGTTATGCCACTATATTGTTAATAAGGGTGGGGATACCTGCAGTCCGTTTAGACTGAAGAGGTCACTTACATGAGAGCTGAAACGTGTCTGTCAGTAAACGCTGTG
Organism: Lampris incognitus; assembly: GCF_029633865.1. Lineage (NCBI taxonomy): Eukaryota > Metazoa > Chordata > Actinopteri > Lampriformes > Lampridae > Lampris > Lampris incognitus. The sequence continues at coordinate 44,971,894 of NC_079216.1, forward strand.
TCCAGATGATCTGATTCACCTTTGTTTGGTTTTCTTGCCTGGATTACTGAGCATGCATAAAGACATTACACTTCATTTGTCAGATTGCTCTTAAATTTGTCTTGCACCAATAAACCCACTCTGTTTCACATACAGGGGAACGGACACACATTGATACATGCAAATACAACAATACAAACCGTTGCTGTGCAGGTCGTCGCCACCAGTTCAGTGTCAAATATACACAGATACTCGTCCCAATTGCACACTGGCCCTCACTGCACAGGCGCTATATCCATTTGCCTTACATTTCCCAGCTATCTGCCCTTGGCCTTGGCCTAATGTGAGCTCAACGTTTTGTTTATATAGAATAAAGAATGAATGAGTTCATTGGCACCGGAAAGACACCCCTATATTGGAAGAAGTGGCACCTTAATGGGCTTTGTACCATTTGCTGATTTATATGAAGAGGGCATGTTTATGTCATACTCGGACGCAATAGGAAAACGTAATCTTAAGGGGAAAGAACATTTTTGGAAGTATCTACAAATCAGGAACTGTATTCAGGATTCAGTAAAAAGATGGAAATCACATCTTACGGACTACGTCACGCTACCTGAGGAGCGCCATTGAGCATCTGTATCTTACAGAACAACCAACCAACTGCTTAGCCATGCCTGTAAGAACTTAGAAATACTGTGGGGGAGAAAGATTAAGGATGTGTAATGGAGGAGGAGGAATGGCTGAAAATTATACCCAACAATGGGACGTACACAAAGGAACCTCAAGGGAAATTCACCCAATACAAAATAACACACGGATATTATTGGACACAACTAAGACTCAGTAGACGGAGTTTAATAGATGGCAATCCGTGCTGGAAATGTCAGAAAGATGCAGGCACTTAGAAAGATGCAGGCCCGATTATCCAAATGTTCTGGACAACAATCTTGGAACATTTGAGCAATTGGTTGGTAAGTAAATCGCGATTATCTCCAAGATAATGTTTATTAGCTACACAACATATCAAGATATCAAGTGGGGAATTGACAGTAATCATGGTAGGCATCACAGCGGCTGCTAAGACAATAATACTGAGACACTGGAAAACACCCAAATCTCCAGAATTAAACAAATGGGCAAACACCATGATACAAATAGCTTCATATGAGTTGATGCTAAACAGGGTGAATAACAGAAACAAGAGTAAGGCACCAGTCTGGGATATGTTTTGGACACTGACTGATAAGCCAGTATGTAGTATGACTGCTGTCTCCTGATAGTAACCAATACCATCATAAGTCGCATGGATATTCTTCCTAGTCATGTTACTATTACTATGTCCCTTATATACTATTGATTTCATTTATTCTCTCTCTCTCTTTTTTGTTTCTTACGCCACTGATGTTTCATGTATTGTAAGCACCTAGAAATGTCAAACAATGTGAAACACCATACTGTCATGTACCAATGTTAAAAGCAATAAAAATGCGAATTACAAAAACAATGACTGAGTTGCAAATCCTGTTACGCCTAACCTGTGGGACCCTGAACCGTCTATTAGGCTGCATAAACTGTTATTCTCTGAATAATGTATATTCATCCCTCCCTCAGCAGAAACCTGTTGTTTACGCTTACATGAGACATAATTGTAGTGTTTGATTCTATGATCTCACGTATTACGCCAACAATATACTTTCAGTATAGAAAAATACACTCGTTTTGGACTTGGGCACATGCATGCATGTACACAGGCATGCACACATGCATGCACGCGCGCATGCACACACGTAGACGTGCATGCACGCATGTCCACATGTACACATGCATGCACACACGTACAGACATGAATGCGCAAATGTACACATGCATACACATGCGTACATGTGTACACATGCATGCATGCATAAACACCCACAGGTTGTGTATGACAGTAACCAACAAAAAAAAAAAACAACATTGTGAGTAACAATAACACAATATGTCCATCATTTATGGTGTATCAATATCCACGAAGGCTTAGGGCCAGAAATTGTGCAAGTCCGTTATTGATCATCTCTAGAAACATTTTCCAAGTAATAAAGTAGCGAGGACCAAAGGTCTTGAAAAATATATTCACGGTTATATGGTTATATTTTTCTGGAGTTAATCTCTCTACTGGTAAAAATTCTGATATTTGGCCCAGGAACAGCTTAAAAGTTGCAGGAGAATAATTTTCCCCAAAATAGAAGTATGCATTTCTCAGCAAAATATGTTACAGTAATTAATACCCTGCACGTTTTGAAACTTCAGGCATGTCCTTTAATCAAATAGAGACAAGGATTTGAATCAAACTCTATTTCCGAAACTGTTTTAGTGAAGGAGTGAAGTGAGTCCCAGAAACCTTTGCACAGATTGCATTGCCCAAACAGATGCATACATGTTGCTTCTTTGGCTTTACATCTAGCAGAGTTGGGTGAGTTATCTCGACATTTTGTGCGTCTTTTTTTATAGGGGTGAGATAAAAGTTATGGATAAACTTGAAATAAGCTTCCTTGATTCTGTTACTTGTAAGTGGGGAATGTATTCTATCATAAATGTTTAGCCAGGTATTTTCATCTAAAACCTTCCCTAGATCTACCCCCCACATCTTTAATGGCCTCCTTCACTGTTACCTTTCATTGTAATCGACGACATTAATACATCCTCCACTTCAGATTGTCCAGAACTCAACCTGTTCTTGAAAAACAGTACGATTTCTATCACATGTCTTTTTTTATGAAACAGATCAGGTGTCTGATATCTGTGCAGGTATAACACACCACTGTCAGGGACATTTACCTTTTTTCTCACTGTTATCATCTCACACCTCATCTGTTTCTCCGCCTCTGAAAAGAATGTATTGTGTAACGTACTGGGTGTGATATGTTTGTAAATACACATGGGTTTGGGGGGGGTGTTAAAGAGGGCGAAATCAGGGACATGTACAGCTGTGCAGTGCCTGGAGCACATGGAGCCCATCTGAAATCATGTGAAGCTACTTGGTATTTAAACCTTGTGGGTAACTACAGAGCCATTTCAACCGGGGGGCCAAACAGTTTGCAGAATAAGGAGCCCGAGAGAGGTGTTTAGCCTTATTAAATGAAATGATACGTCTCCACGCATGCACGCACGGGCGTACACGCGCACTCGCGTGCCACTACGCGTGCAGAGAACTAGACACACAAACACAGTGAGACGCACGTTTTGGCGCACACTCTTTCGTAAACGCCTGTGATTGCGCCACGCAGCCGCGCGTAATAAAAGGTGGTGCCTACGTATGATGCTATATCATTTGTGAGACCCCTGAATACTTTATCTTGGGACGTTGTTGGAAATAAACGGTTGCCTCCGGGGGGAGACGCCTCCCCCCCGGAGGACTGGAGTCGGAAGGGGCAGTTACTCATGTTCACCGCCAGAGGCTCCAACAGGCCCATTTTTCTTCGGCCTTACATTTCTACAGCATTTCCATGCCGACTACGATCTGCCAGTTGGCTGACGAACGGAGTTCCCCCGCTCACTGGAAGTATTTCGATGTTTTAGACATAGCAGTTGTGACAGAGATGCAAATGTTGTAGTTTAGGGGGGGGGGGTGCCAACATGGTGCTGAAATGAACAGTTTTAATATAATATTGGCCACCAAAACGTCGAAGTTGTATCCAAATATTGTGCTAATTTTTGGTTCATTTGGCATCATATATATATATATATATATATATATATATATATATATATATATAAAATTGATTGTCGGTTAGGTAGCCTATATACATCTACGTAGTGCTGGAATTAGACAGGACCGTGTCCGGGTGGCGGCGTGTCTATGGACGGCTTGTTAACCTGTGTGAAGACGCAAGTGCCGACAAACCGCACCTGCGGCGCCGCGCTCATTTTAAGGGTCAGTGCATTGCGAGCGGCGGCGATATGCCCCCCTCACCCCTCACCGCCCCCCCGTTATCCCACATGTCATAAACATTATGTTTACCTTTAAATTAATTGTGTCTCTATGCGGGCTTTATAATTGCCAATTATTCTGCACGAAGACACGCTTGCCATTTATTTTTCTTCTCTAAAGCTGTAGCCTGGTTACAAGGGAGAGCGTCCTTGGTATTTGTGATTGCGAAAAGCGAAAGAAGTACGGAGGGAGGGAGGGAGGGAGGGGGGGAGAGAGACTGATAATTTGAGGACTTGCCAGGGGTAGCTACATTGTCAAATTCAAAAGGCGTTTGAAAGACTCGAACCATTCAAGTTTTTTTTTCATTCTCAACTATTTTTCTTTCTCTGTCTTTTTTTTCCTTTTTTCTTCTTCTTCCCCCTCTCTCCTCTCCCCTCCCTTTCGTGCGGTCGCAGGCCGTTTTGAATGGACCAATGGGTTTTCAACTCGCACACATTGGAATGGAAATGAGCCCCAGCGCGTGCTCCCGGCGCTCTGAAAGCTCGGGATTGTTTATTGAGCTCCCGGAGCCACGCGCCTGGCTCGGGGGACCCGGTGCTGCAGAAGAATCACACGGCGGGGGGCGGGGCCTCCGAAGGGGAGGTGTGTGTGTGTGTGCGTGTGTGTGTGTGTGAGAGAGGCGGGGGGGGGAGAGAGAGACGCGTGTTGAAAAAGAGGAGTGCTGCCAAAGTTTGGGTCAGATCGGATCGTGGAGTGAGTAAGGCAGGCGCGGTCAAAAGGAGACTTGGACTCCACATATCTCCCCCAGCTAGCCACACGGTGCCCACACGACGGACACGGGAGCCTGTGCACTGCCAATCTACGGCTGCTTTCTCTTTTTTTTCTCCCCCACTTCCTTCTTCCTTCTTCCTCGCGGCAAAGGCTGCAGGCGCCCCCACGTCTTTCACTCTCGTCCCAGCGCAGGCGAGATGGCAACCACAACGATCACTTCCACGCAGCTGGCGCAAAACCCGTGCCCGTTTGGACTCGGCGAGAGGCGAGCCACCATCACCCTACACGCCCCGGCCCAGGAATGCCCCGTCCAAACGGTGCACGGCAACGCCGCCGCTGCCGGCTACCAAAGCAAGACCAAGGTGCTGAAAAGACAGCGCTCCAGCTCGCCGGAGCTGCTGCGCTGCAAGCGGCGGCTCAGCTTCAACGGCCTCGGCTACTCGATCCCGCAGCAGCAGCCGGTGGCCGTGGCCCGGCGCAACGAACGCGAGAGGAACCGGGTCAAGCAGGTGAACATGGGCTTCCAGACGCTGCGTCAGCACGTGCCAAACGGAGCCGCCAACAAGAAGATGAGCAAAGTGGAGACGTTGAGGTCGGCGGTGGAGTACATCCGGGCCTTGCAGCAACTCCTGGACGAACACGACGCGGTGTCGGCGGCGTTTCAGTGCGGGCTGCCGTCCCCGACCCTTTCCAACAGCTACTCCGCCGACCCCGAGTCGCCCCACTCCACTTACTCGTCCGACGAGGGGGGCTACGAGCCTCTGAGCTCCGAAGAGCAGGAGCTGTTGGACTTTACGACTTGGTTCGACAGGTACTGAGGGCGACGGCGTGCGAGGCGGCGACGCGCGTGTGCGTAAAAGCGCATTGGCGTCACACGTTGCTGACGCAGACCGACATTGGGTAGAGACGCGCTTTCCGACCGGTCTGGCGGCGAGGCAAGGCAACCCGTGCGAGCGGCGCTCTCCGTCCTCGGAAGGGATGTTGCTGCTTGCCCCGCTCGCCCAGGGCTGCTTTGTTTTTGTTTTTGTTTGGTTTGTGTCAGGAGGAGCAGAGCAGTGGTGGTGAGACAGACAGAGAGAGAGAGAGAGAGAGAGAGAGAGAGAGAGAGAGAGAGAGAGAGAGAGAGAGAGAGAGAGAGAGAGAGAGAGAGAGAGAGAGAGAGAGAGAGAGAGAGAGAGAGCCTCTTGTTGCCGTTGCCATGCGACAGCAGAGCATAAACCGTGGCCCTTAAGGAGGGAAGGAGACTGGGCGCGCACCCGGACCCCCGTCCAGGGATTGTCGAGTCAACGCGTGGAATTAAAGAGTTATTGTTTGATCAAGTGCAATTAATATCAGATAGAGCAGGCTCTGCAGGGGCGGTGCTTTGGTTGGTGAGGACTCTGCCCGGGGACTCTTTTATGACAGAGCACAACCGTCTTCCTTTATACCGCCGCTCGTGTTGGGAGATCCCACGAAGATGACGCGTCGACTGATTTGAACTTCTCATGATGTACATTTCCTCCCCCCTCCCTCCTCCCCCTCTTTGATAGCGAAATTGTGTTACGAGATGCTTTGTTTGATATGAAGACATATTTTTGTACATTGAGTCAAGCAAAAAAAAAAAAACTTTCTTGAACAAGAAACACTGCCACCTTCCAGCCGGCGAGCCAGCTGTCAGGGAGGCGGTGAGCTGTGTGACCGGGGGCAGCAATATCAAGGCTTACATACCTGTGACAGACTGAAGGGTTTTTTTTGGGTGGTGTTAAGGAGAACCTTTTTATCAATGTATGCACTTGCTCTCCATTTCCCGTAGCCTAAAATGTATATAATCCATGTGAATAGATATATTTTGTGTAAAACTTTTATAAATAAAAAACGAATCTATTTATATTACGTGCTGTTGATTCTATCGCCATTATTCTTTTTATTATTATTACGTGCATACATGATGGCATGTGTGTGTGTGTGTGTGTGTGTGTGTGTGTGTGTGTGTGTGTGTGTGTGTGTGTGTGTGTGTGTGTGTCTGTGTGTGTGTCAGATCCCCGATATGACCTTTTCTTGACTTGGTTGGGCACATGCGTGGGGGAAATTGTGCAGCTGCCCTGAGCCCTCGGTACCCATTATGGACGGGCGACGTCTCGAGCTTTGTTTGCCTTCAGGACCAGGAGATTATTATTACGTTTCATGCGTCGTATTGTTTCTTTTTGCATGCTCCCCTTCTGTTTAGCCAATAACACAGACGGCCCCGGAGCGGACGGAGGCGGGGGGCGCGGGGGCGGGGGCGGGCGGGGGGAGCGTGCGCGGGGGTGCAATTCAGCCCTTTCAACAGATACATAGTCACTTTGAAATACGGCCTGGGGAAAGTCAGCGGAACAATGTAACGGGTCGAAATTCTTATTGCGCAGTTGAGATCCATCTTAATAGAAACCCGGGGTTGTAGACAACTTGTATTCCCGACTGTGTTTTTCAGGGCTCACACAAACCAACCCCAAAAAAAGCCCGCCCCCCCCTTGCGAAATGGGGAGCGCGGCGCCCCCATTGTGCCCACTATTGTGTGCGCTTTTGGGCTTCATTATGGGTATTATGGGAGATTCTATTGGAAATAACCCCCCCAAAAAATATGAGTCAATTTTTGAGGCGGAAAGAGAAACAAGTGTAGTTTTACTAAGTGCTCTCTGTCAGAGGAGAACACCATAAATATGCAGGGGAGGTGACTCAGTCTCGTTTTATAAGCCCCCTTCCCTGCACTATGAGGATAATGCAACCCGGAGCTGACATTGAACCCTTGGGATATGGGCCTACATTATAGCGGGCTTGCGGAGACTTTCGCATTTGCAGGGGCTCGAACTCTGTGACGGTTCCACTCGCCCTCCTTCCCCAAGAAGAGACCCGAGGAGAAACCTCGTACGCGGACTCAGATTCACGCAACGACACAGAGCCAAAACAACAGCGGCAACTTTAGGGGAGATGGTTGTCAGGGCCCGCACCCTTCCCCACCTCCGCCCCCCCCCTTGACAGAAAAGAGTCTGCAGCCTTGCAGGTGTGAGCCACGTGCCACAAGCCAGCAACAAAGAGTCCCACACTCCCACTGCATAATGGAGCCAGCACGTCCGATAGACGCGGCCTGGCAATGGAGGGGGGGGGGGGAATCAAACAAGTGATAAATGACATCAATTACTCATTGCTTTATATAACCTCCTACGTCACCAGAACTTGAAAGATCAACTAATGCTGGCAAGAAACACCCCGCTGGCCCATTATTAGACGCGTGAAATGTTATTTCTAATGCCCTTTCGTGTCAGGCAGAGGCCAGGGCACCGGTGATAATAAGCGCTTTGGAGCTCGTTCCTGTTGTCCTTTTAAGATGGATACGCAATTTTCTCCAGAGCCATTAAGATATGGGGAGGGGGGGTGGAAGGGAGGAGATACATTTATTCATGTCGTTTTGGCAGCGGGCAATTTCGTCTTTGACAATACGTAAGGGCCGATATTCATTTTGAGGCAATCAAATGCTGACTAATCAATCACAGGGAGCCCATTCACGCGCGAGCGTTTTCATGCGTAAACCAGTGATATATATGCCTAAAGCAGTGTGTTTACCGCCGTCTTAACTTGGGGGGCTAAATTGGCCAAGATAATGGCCCAGGAGACTCCGATGGGGGGTCAATCTATTGCCCCAAATATAAAAGGCTTGGCTATTTCATATGGATTATTCAGGGGAAATAAAAATGTCCTGGAAACAAGTATCGTTAAACCAGCTCAACAGTGTTGTTGTCCTATATACATGTTTTTTTTTCTGTGTGTTTTCACCCCGCTGGCAGTTAAGAAATCCGTGTTTATACTTCACAAGATGAATCATGTTCAAAGGAGAAAATACACCAATAACAGTCAAACAGCTGTTTGGAGGATGGCTTTTCAAAACGACTTATTTCAACGTCATTCTCCTAAAGTGTTCTACTGTTGGGCCTCCCCACATGCTTTGTATACTCGGGAACATTGCAGGAGAACTATACAATTATGAAATATAAACATTAGGTGACACTAGCTGATGTTATTGATTGCCAGCATCTGGGAGTTGTGAGTCCGGGGGATGAGTTGGTCGGTGAAACAGGCCCTCACCCAATCACAGTGCTGCGCTGCATCTACCTGTTGAGCAACAGGTGCTACAGGCCTACAGGTGAGCTACGGTGTAATAAGTCAGCCACTGGCTTGTAAAATGGGGAACATGAACTTTGTCTTGGCATGCGTTTCCTCAGGCTGCAGGCCTACCTGTCTATGTTTGCAGATTGGCCTTCAACAATATATATATAGATTAAAGAGATGCATGCTTAACTGGACCATGCAACAAGAGAGGACAGCAAGGGTAAGATATGTTTGTATAGTCATAACTACAAAATAATTTTTTTTTAAAAAAAATCTTGAAAGAAAAAGTCTGTCTCTTGCAAGTTGACCTCTTGTTTCCTTTTAAAGCCCTCCGATTCCAGGATTCGTCTGGCTTTAGTTTATTGGAACTGATGCACATTGAAGGGGACCGTGGTAAGCTGGCCAAAAGTGCAAACATTTTCCTCCACCTTGCAGCAAGCCTCCTTGTAACAATGCTTGAGATATCCAACAGCAGAATTTTTGACCTACCAAAGTTGTTTTTTTTGCAAGGAGTAGAGAAATCATTCTCAGGTGAATGTAGGAGAGAGCCTCCTACACTGAAATTAATTTCCTAAAATATCTTCTTCGTTTAGCTTGTTCCCTGTTTCTCAGGGGGTCGCAACGGTGGATTGTATAGTTTTCATCGCTACGCTATGAGGCCACAGCACCAGTGAAGGCCGTTGTTAACCCGGGACTCAGACAATCTCGTATGGAGCCTCGACTGATCCGGTATGGTCTTGTCAATCCGCAAACTGATTTGGCAAAATTTTACGTTGGATGACCTTCCTGACACAACCACTAACCCTATGAGTGGGGGCACAGGTAAAGAAACGGATGCCACCCCAGTATTCGTGGGCTTGCGCCCATACCTGTCGCTGTGTTCTAAAATATAATAACTTTTAAACCACTTTTTCCTCACAAACATACACACACACACACACACACACACACACACACACAGGGACGGCTGATATAAATGGGCTAACAGGGCTAAACCCTCCCGATCTTTTTCATTAAAGATGAGAAAAGTATTGTTAAAAAAACCTTAGAACAGATTATTTTAAATTTCGGTGGAACCTAAGAGCAGCAACGGCAGTAAATCGTCACAAGAAAAACACAAAATACATCTAAATTGGCTAATTTTTTACTGCCCATTCAACTTCGTGTTACATGACTGACAGGTGTCTTGGCACGCCCTCTTGATTTGCTGATCATTTGGGCTAAATTCAGTCAGCCCACAGGCCGCTGGCTTTTGACCAATGACAGCACGGACAGTACATACAGTGACGTGCTACTTGTGTGAGAGTGGGGAGGGAGAAAAGTGGCCCCGAGGAAACATCGGAAGTGAAGAGACTGGGGACACATCGTCCAAACGATGTTCAAATTACACAAAAGGACAAACGACAAAATCGTAAGTTTCGTGTTACTTGGTTTCAGCGAAAGGACTGGCTAACGGCAAGTGTAGCTGAGAATTCACTTTTCTGTTTTCCATACTTGCTTTTTGGGGGAGACACGGCTTGGGCCCAACAAGGAATTGTGGATTTGAAACATTTATCCGACAAAATTAGGAAACATGAATGCAGCACAAGTCACATTGGAAATAGCGTGACGCTATCGGTGCTGGGTAAGTTAACATCGCCTGTCAACTTGACGAGGACCACCACATTTCTATACAGAGACACAACGAGCTGTTAAAGAAAAACAGGCATTCATTATCACGGATTGTGGGCTGTATTAAATGTTGTGGGGCACGTGAGCTAGCTCTGCGGGGGTCCGACGAACCTCCGACTTCACTCCAGCGGGGCGTGTTTCTGGACCTCGCTGACCAGTTCTCTTTTTTGGATATCCAGTTAGCCGATCACCTGTTGTCAAGTACACATCTAAGACGAGCCAAAATGAGTTGCTTGATTGTAAGTTAGCTGTTTATGGACAAAACTTGGCTGACGAAATATCGCAGGCACCATTTGTGGCTGTGCAAGCTGATGAGACAACCGGCGTGGCATGTGTAAGCCAGTGCGTGACTGTGCTCAGGGAACAATATGAGAACAATCTTCAGAGCACTTTTTCTGAAACATTGAAAATAACACAAATAACCATCACAACCGCCATGACATCTGCAGAGTCAGAGAGGTGTTTCAGTACACTGAAGAGGATCAAATCATTCCTCCGAAGTACTATGGGACAGGATAGGCTGAGCGCCATGGCTATGCTCTCTATTGAGCGGGACTTCATCCAAAAATCACTGGACTTCAGTGACGTGGTGATTAACCCGTTTGCATCCCAAAAAGGTCGTCGATGTGAACTTCTCTTCAAATAAAGTAAGCCCAAGCCTATAGACCTCTTAAAAGACCACCAGGCACGTTTAGCTTTCCTGTCTACATGTTGCTTGTCTCTCTTCTATAATGACTATATTATTTTTGCTGTGCTTACCAAATTGTTTTATTCGGGACATGTTTGACCCAATGTGTTGCAAAACAGTTGTGATTAAAACAGTTGCTATATAAGATGCAACTTGATTGATTAATTGCAGTATTTATTGGCAGTCGTTTCATTTGGGACACGTTTTTTTGTGCATCCTTAGGTGAGCCTTTTTCTGACATTGTAGGCTACATGATTCTGCATTCTGTTCTATCATGTAGCATATCATCCCATCATTCTTGCAAATGTTGTTCTTGTTAGAAATGCATTGTGCTAATGTGCACAGAGAAAAATAGTCAAATGGTGTGTGTGTGCGCTCGTGCAGGGGTTTGAGAGTTTTTTGGCATCAGGCCATTCTTATGCTTCTCTATAGTGTTGTTGTAGAGCATTTGCTATCGTCATCATCATCATCATCATCAGGTCGAGTATCCTCACACTTACTATAACAAGGTATAACAGTGTCGTTGCTCTAACTTGGTATCTCAGATGTTACGTTGCTGTTGCTGCAGCGTGAACTATAGATGGGTATACTATATTTGTTAGCCCACCCACCCAATATCACCACCAGCCGTCACTGTATATATATCTATACACACACACACACACACACACACACACACACACACACACACACACACACACGTAAGTAAACTAAGCAATTTACCTTAAGGTTTGATTAAATAACAACTATAGCAGTTAGTATGTGCAAGATTAATAATGTGCATAACGTCGCACAGAAAAGATGGACAAAGATAAAAGCAACAAGAAGATCTGTAGATAAGGCAGTGATGAAGATAAATGAAAAGATGGTGCGCAGCCTTGGCCATTGCTTACAAAGGTGTTAATGTTTAAGCAGAGGCACACACACGTTTCTATTTAACATACAGGGGAAACAAATGCTGAACTGATTTGGAGTAGACTCATTTACAAAAGTACAGGTGTGCACATATGCCCACATGCAAGCCCCCCCCCCCATCCCACCTCCACCCACACATGCACCTCTTAGATATATGTCCGTTCTCAGACAGAAAGCCCAGGGAGAGTAAGTGGATCTGAAGTAATGTGTATGTAGAGTCTGTTGTGAAGGTCAGCGACCAGGCACGATAAGGTTTTGTAGCCTTACACCTGGTCTGGGGACAGCTCTGTTGTCCACACTTATTGATTTGGCAGATCCGAGGGTGGTGGAGGCACTGCTGCATATACAGGATAGAGTTATTTTTAATGTTGTTTTGTGGTGCAGCTAGTCTCACCCAGGAACACAACCGGAGCAAAGAGTTGAATCTATGCAAAAGATAAGAAATACAGTAGTAAAGATGCAAAAATGGTATAAATGGTGTGACTGTGCATCCTGGTCAGGTTACGGTATGACCTGGGTATATATAGATATTGAATTCTAACTGCGTAATAGAATATTTGCTCTGATAATGAAGCTGCTTCTTTCCAAATTAGTGCAATCAGCTTTGACCATTTTCTGCTTCATTTCTTTCCCCCAATCTGCTATTCTTGGAGTGGGAGATTTTCTTTAAGGTCATTTTAACTCTTCAGATAAGCCAGTAGATGGGTAGCCATTGCATTCCATGCTTGCAGGCTCATTGGCATCTCGGTACCTGCATCTGCTAGAAACCTTCCACAGTTTAATGGCCCACTTAGTGCACCCCGGCCACATTGTGCATCATGTGTCTAAGGAACAGTTACCTGGATCTTTTCAACAAACCACATACAATGGCTTTCTCAGTGCCAAGTGGAGCCCATCAGATTTCATTTTGTCTTTTCCACTTCACGCGAGCAAATGTCATCTGGCCACTTCAATGTGCTGGAAATCCTCTTTTCCCCAAAACAAAAGTCTTAAATGGGCATCTTCTGCTCACAGCCGCCAAGTTGCCCTGTACTCCCCAACAAAAAAGTCAGTCATTCGACTCATGTTTTTCCTCTATCTATGTACAAAAAGGAATCTTTCTCTTCCACAATAAGAAGGAAAGGGGGGAAAAAGGACTTTGAATGTGTGCAGCTCAGCACTTTTAACTGACACTCCAGTATATGTGTGAATAGGCCCTAAACTTCAGACGACCCAGCAGAGGAGGGCACCAGGCACAGGGCTGAAGGGTGGAGGAGGGATGGAGGAGGTGGGGGTGTGTTTTGGGGTTGAGGCAGTGGGGGCAGTCATTTGCATAGGCCATTGTGCTGCACAAGTTTGGGTGCTTTTTTTTTTTTGGCCTGGGCCCTTTTGGCCATTTACTTCCACTCTGGCTGGCTGTGGCGGGCTGTGAATAGTCTCTGCTCGGGGGAGACACAAAGGCGCTTTTGTGCTGCGGCTGCACCATATTCATCATGTAATGCCTGTAAGACAAATCTGATTGGACGTCTCTGTCACTTTGATGTGGGTCCAGAGTGCGAGTGGCCCTGAGATTGCTAACTTCACTCTCTATTGCCTATTCTGCAGCATTGATATGGGAGTGGGGGGCAAGGGGGAGTGCAGGGAGGTGGTTTAGGGTGAGGACAGGAGGGAGAGGGAGCACAGGCAGGGGGTAGTCCTCATTATTTGCTGGCGCAAATTCATAATAAATTTCCCCCGTTCTACAGAACCGGGTCGAGATGATTGACACTACTTTGCGCCGGGTTGCACAAAAGCGCTGATTTGAGCAGAATACCAAATGAATCGGGCTAGCGTGGACTCAATTCAAACAATTTTAATCTCTCTCTGTCCTCCCTTATTTCTCTTCTCCTGTGCCTCCTCCCTCCCCTTTTTCCTCACACTTACCCCCTTTTTTCCAACCCCCAACTCTCCTGCCTCCTTTGTCCAGCGCATTCTCATTTTACAGGGTAATTCTACTCCAACGGATGTGCTAATTGTGCTGGGTTAAACTGGATGCCGGTGGACCTCTGTGATACAGAGCTTATTCTTACCTAATGACTCTAATGACTTGCCAGAGAGGCTGCAGCTTGGAGTGGATGGGCTGTATGGGGGGGGGAGTGAGAGAGAGAGAGAGAGAGAGAGAGAGAGAGAGAGAGAGAGAGAGAGAGAGAGAGAGAGAGAGAGAGAGAGAGAGAGAGAGAGAGAGAGAGAGAGAGAGAGAGAGAGAGAGAGAGAGAGAGAGAGAGAGCGAGAGATGTGGTTGTTTTTTGTGGATTGACGCTGAGGTTTGGGAAAGTAGAGGAGAGCTGGTGCCTAATGGTCAGGCTGGGGTAAAGAGAAAGGTAATGATGGATCCAGTGATGCAGCTGGAAAAGTGAGACAGCTGGAGGTTTTGGGCTGAGATCAGATAGCTCCAGCACAAGGTCAGAAAAGGAGGTCATAGGACTGGTACATAAGGTAGTAGTGAATGAGATGAGGGCTAGCGATTGGTCCAGTGGTAGGACTGGGAAAAGCAAAGAAATCAGGGCAAGAGGCGACTTATCAGGAGTCAGGGTCAGGATGACAGATTGGGCTGTGAGCAAGGAAACACACAGGAAATGATGCATATTTCAATCATATTATCTGTGATTTATACACCTGACTGCGATACTAATACTGATGATTACATCCGTTACCTTGATTCATCGGTCAGGTTTGAGATAGGAAATTCTTGACAAAACAAAAGCATGAAAATCATAGTATCAGTGTCTGAAAGAACAAGTAAAAAAAATCTTTCCAATTTTCCTCTTTGGTTACATACCTTTTCAAACCTCTCCATGACAGAGCAATGTGTTGCATAAGGACGCCATGCTATTTCTTCCTCCTGGTATTTCAAACAGTTGACCCCTTATAGACCTCATTCATATATCAGCTGCACTGTTAAGCCTTATGCTGACCCCAGTTTGTGTGTGTGTGTGTGTGTGCACGCACATGCGTGTGTGCCCAGCGATATGGTATTTGAGTCACATGGAGAAAGTAAAGTTGCTTCCAATAACTCTTGCCAAAGGACGTGTCTCTTGCGGCATGTGAGGGCTCGCTCTGTGGGTGTATGTGAGAGTATAATGTGGCATCTGAGTGTATTTTGTGTGTATGAGTGTTTGAATGGTCTAGCTCCACCCTACAGGTTTAGGTCAGGTGCATTCCTTTACTCAACAATGTGCTGTGTGTGCACACGAGCACATGTGTCTGCAGGTGTGTGTTTATTAAGTTGTATGCTTCTGTGTAAATTCTTTAATTGTCTACAGGCACACAGGCACACACACACACGCACACGCACACACACACACACACACACTCGCTCGCTCTCTTTCTCCTGTCTTGGTGTTTTCATTCAGGTTGGGGCTTGTCCCAGAACCCGTTCACAGTGACACATCATGGCTTCATCAGTCTCTGTTTCGTGTTGCCCTGAGCCTGATGCCTAGTCCACACTTACACGGGTACGTTTGAAAACATTTTTCTCTATGTGTTTTGGCCTTTCGTCCACACGCAAAGTGTGTTTTAGGTCACTGAAGACGGATCTTTTGGAAAACTCCTTCCAGGGTGAAGATTTTCAGAAACTCCGTTTTCAGGATTGACGTGAAGACAGGGAAAAGGGAGATTTTGGCTTGTTGTTGACTTTTTTCAGGCTTCTGATTGGTCAACATTGCTTTAAGGGTTAGGGTTATGTACATCGCCGCATGTTTGGTTAGTTTGACTCTTGACAGCTTTTTCATTGTGTTTTGCGTTTTCATTTGTACAGAGATTGTTTTAAACAGTGCTTGTCCGGACGGGGTTTTGTTTAAGAACCAAGGAAGAAAAACCATCCATCCATCCATTATCCAAGGAAAAAACCCGTTTTTCAAAAATACCCGTGTATGTGATGACGAGGCATTAAATCGGGTTCATTCTTCTGTAAATTACTAATAAGACACGTTAGCCCCTAGCTAACGGGTCTGACCCTTTAGCCGAGCGGTTAGTGACGTCGCCTTGTGGTGCAGTACACTCCATGTCGAATCCCGCACCGGGCAAAAACATAACCGGTTATACTTCTATTGTTATATTTAGGCCTTGACCACACATACACAGATATTTTTCTAAACGGATATTTCCCCCCTCCGTTTTAAAATAAAATCTGTCCGCATGGCCTTCGTTTTACAAAATATCTCCGTTCACACGAGAACGCAAAAACTACAAACGCTCAAACAATCATGCCGGGCCAGTAGGTGGCGATAAAGTCTACATCAACGATACGTCAAATATCAGAGAAGAACATTCTGAGCGTGTGTAGTGAGGTTTTTTTTTCCTTTGGCGGTGGTCGCCCACGGACCACCAAGGATGCAGTGGACCGTAGCAGACGCCTTTGAACGCCAGTGAAGTGGTGCAGCAATGGTAAGTTAAGTTGTAAACTTGTAATTAGACCTAGCAGTGCTAACCAGGTGTAAACAAACCGGTATATATCCGCCATTGTTGTTACTGTTGTTTCAGAAGCATGGTCATTACACAAAGCAACAATGGGCTTGCGCGAATTGGGGTGTGACGTCATCGTTTCCCGAACGCTCCGCTTTACAGTACACGCGGGGTAAGGCATCCATTAGGACACCCTTACACGAGGGATAGTGGGTGTAGATCGGTGTAGTGTTCGGGGAGTCGTCGTTCTCCAGCGACCCCTCTGGCCCATCCGGGCGCCTGCAGCTAAGCAACCGAAAGCATTCTCTCTACGTATCCTTCGCGGCCTGAAGGTAACGCAATCCATGCGGGGCTTCAGCGTGTAAAATAGCGAGAGCAGCCAACGCGAGTTTGAAGGAAGCTGGTGTTACGACTATCTCCTTCCTGTGGAAACGTGAGCCATGGGAGTTATTTGACAAGAGTTCCGGCCATATGCCATTGGGTTAATCGGGTGGGATAAGGGGAAAAACTAGAAATAAATGTAAAAAGAAAAAATACAGTGTACACGGATAAACGAACCCGAGTTTTAAAAAATCTGCACTTTAGAAGGCGTTTGAAAAAAAACAACTCCGTTTTAGTGACCTCAAACGCTGTCTGCATGTTGATGCGAGGCCACAACATAGAGGAAAATGTTCGGTTTGGAAAATGTTCATGTTGGTGTGGAAGTGCTCTTAGACAGACAATGAGACAGGGAGAATGTTCATTTATACCAGGATTTGTGATATCTGCTGAATATCTGTACAAGGCAGCAACTGGCTTTGTGAAGTCTAGCTTAGATTTACTTCTGGATGAGAACGTTTTGAGTGTAAGGAAACAAAGTGAAAACGTGAAAGCAAAATCGGCATTGTGATGACAAGGGAGTGAGGGGACGATGGTTTAGTTTGGTTTTGTGCGATATGTTTGGTACGTATTGTTCAACAGCCCATATTATCCCTTTCTATCTTTCTCTCTTTCTCGGTCTCTCTTTGTGTGTGTCTGTCTGTCTGTCTGTTATCATAGCCTGCGTGCAAACACACACACACACACACACACACACACACACACACACACACACACACACACACAAACGCTCTCACACAAAAATTCATAGAGCCCCTGCACCCCACAACCTATTATCAGTAGAGATGCCTTAGCCTATAGAGTCTTACCCCCCCTCCCTAAAACAAGGTAAAAGGAGGATTAGTGAGCGCCATTTTGGGGCTCCTTTCAGACCCCCATTTCATTTCATTAGCTTGTGACCTCTCCAGTTAATTATTTTGATCTGGCCAAAGGCTTGGCCTGCTTTTAATGATCCTGACTGACTCACCGCCCCCATCGGGACGCACAATACTTAACACACCCATTGAGGGTGCGGAATAGGAGGCATGAAAGGGAATGAAGAGGAAGAGAGAGAAAAGGAGAAAGATTGAAAGTGGCATTTACCAGTCACCGACAGAGTCTGTATGGAGGGGAAACCGGCGATGGCGGGGTGGCGTGACGCCCCAGGACTTTTTGTCCGAATAAACTATTGTTCCTCATTGATGGAGTTGCTTTCCTCTTTTCAAGGAAAAATCATGGCAGAGCACTAAGCTGATTTTGGTGAAATAAAAAGACCAAAAGACCTGAAAGAAAAAAAAGAAGAATAGGAATCTATTGCATGTTCCTCTAAGAAGTATCAATAGGGCTGAGAAACTGATCATTTGGTTTTCCGCCATTCAGTTAAGGGGATATGGTGACTGTATGGCAAGTAACAAATCTATGAAGGCACCACTTGAGAAAGGATACCCATCAGTAAGAGCATCCTAAATAAAAGGACGAAGACGCATGGACATGCATCTACCTGATTCACTTTGTTTTATCTCCCCTCCTCTGCTCTCCTCTTGCTTTGCCCCACCTGTCTCCTGGTTGCTGTGCTGCACTAATTGCCTGTATTTGTTCACTCTGTGGGTGTTTGCGAAGGGATAGCATCCGTTTACCCATGGCCACACGGCCCCATATTGAATGTAAACACAGTAAAATCCAAGCAGCTTGTGCTGTTTAACGCCTCACAGTCATGCCAACCCAATACACCTCTCCTTATTTATTTCACATAGATGTAGACAAAGTTTTACCTCCTGCATAAGCAGGTGGTCGGGTTCGTGAAAATTTCCCCTCTCTCTCTTTTCCACTTTCTGTTCCTTCTATCTCTGTTTTGGGGCCTGTGTTTGCTGGCTGCACTGCTGGCTCGTTTACTCTTGCCTGGCTATGCATGTAAAGAGTGTCCCGTCTTTGTTCCAGCCTTGGGCCCACAGCCAAGCTCCCCCTTCAAAACTTCAGCACACACACACACACACACACACACACACACACACACACACACACACACACACACACACACACACCACCCTAGTCACCCCTTCCCAAACAATTCTCTCCCTCTCCCCTCCGCTGCCCTCAAATTGCAAACAACAAAAAAGGACGGTAGGAATGGAGAGACAAGCATCGCTTTAAAAAGCAGGTGTCCAGAACTTTTCAGTGCTCGTCGATTTCAAATGGAGACCCTTTAACCTCTGTGCTTTTCTAGCTGGTGGCTGAGGTAGCTGGTCAGAAGCCTAATCAGTCTCCTCTGACAATGCTGGGAGGTTGAGAGCTGTCAGTCCTCCTTTCAGACAGGGACTCGGATGAAGCCGAGCCCCTGATTGATTAGTGCCTCTTTATTGAAGTGAGTGTGTGTTCATGTGTGCACACATGAGTATATGTCTATGTGCGCAAGGGGCCCGGCTAGGAAGCTTTATTTAAATCCAAAGAGAGCACTATAATTATGACTTTTTCTTTCTCCTGGCTGGTTAAAAGTGACATAAAGGGTTCTTATGGCTCACTTCACCCTTCCAGCCTCCTAAAGGGAGATTATTACTGACCCTGAGTGGCTGGGCTCATGTGCATGCGTGGCGTCATAGACCTGAGAGAAGAGGTGGGACCAGAGTTGGACCCAAATTAAAAAAGGGATGTAGGACACAGATTAAGAATGGTTTCATTGATGTCCCTCCCCAAACCTTTTCACCAACCCTCGGGGCGAGAGCATTTTGTGTGGCCCGCTATTTACATTCCCTACTAAAATTAGCTGTGGCACAAACAATGTCACTTACCCGTGCTGACCGCAGACTACCAGTTACTGTTATCTCTGGCATTGTTAATACGTGATCCCTGCTCTTGCAAGCACAAACACGGGAGCGGCAGCTGACTGGGGGTCAGAGATGTTTGTAAGTTGTGGCTTGCCCTGTGTGGCCTCATTGATAGGAGGTCTTCTCACTTTCCTTCTCTCTTTCACTCTCTTTCCCTTTCCCTTTATCAGGCAGGCCGCTATCAGCATGCGTCTGTGTAACCCTCTGCTGTGTGTCTCTCCGGGTAGCAGTAGCGGCTGGGCCTCCAGGTCTGCTCCTATTGTTCAATAACAGCTCCTATCTGCTGATCTTTTTGAGATCTTTGTGTGTGTGTGTGTGTGTGTGTGTGTGTGTGTGTGTGTGTGTGTGTGTGTGTGTGTGTGTGTGTGTGTGTGTGTGTGTGTGTGTGTGTGTGTGTGTGTGTGTATGTATACCCATGCCTGCCATCTCATGCCTGCCATGTAGGTGGGCTGCGACATGATTTACACATTCTGGGTCCCAGTAATTCTCCATCTATTTCATTGCTCACAGATAACCAGGGTCCTATACCATCAACACAGCACTGAACCATAGATGGGTGTAAAATGCGGAGTGATTTTTTTTTCTTTTGGGGGGCGGGTCTGTGGCACAATTAATGTTTGAGAGGGATATTTTTGATAAGTGAATTGTCTAGACACATGATGCCAAGAGAAGGGCTGAATGTACATTTCATCAGAAGAGTACGCTGCTTGGAACATCATCTACTTAAAACCCTTTACCTTTTGAGAAAGCCCAGGTCAGTCTGTTTGTGTGTGTGCGTGTGTGTGTGTGAGAGAGAGGAGAGAGAGAGAGAGAGGAGAGAGGAGGGAGCAAAAGTATGTGTGTGTGTGTGTGTGTGTGTGTGTGTGTGTGTGTGTGTGTGTGTGTGTGTGTGTGTACATATGAGTCTGTTCACATTGTGTTTACACCATCATACCATGTACCTTTGGGGATTTGGAGACTTTAGTTCTAGTGACAGTACCACTGTTTACATGCACAGGCCCATGACACACACACACACACACATACACACACACACACACACACACACACACACACACACACACACACACACACACACACACACACACACACACACACAAATGTTGTGAGCCTCAGGTTATTGCAGAGTCCTTGAACCTCATTGTGGTGACATGCTTTTGTGGTTCCTAGTCTGCTCCCTGACATAACACGTCACAGTTCCTGCCACTTCTCAAATCTGACCTCTTTCCATACCTGAATATGAAGGTGTGCCTGTGTATAAAGACATTCTGGTTGGGATTCATTCACAACATGCAATAACACTATACTCAAAACAAGTATTCCTGTCATTCACATCAGTAAGAAATTCTTTCAGTTTTAGTCGCATGATTCAGGTCCCATGAGCTGTTGGTGTTTTCTTTGGTACTGAAAGAGCAAGGCCTGGATCCAATGAATATGATACTTTTTTTCTGAGATACTCCTGCTCATCCACGAATAGCAGCAGAATCGAGTGCAGTGAAAAGTTCAATGAATTAATTAAAGACATAGGCTTAATAGTTATATGGAGAGAAATGTTCCCTAATGTACAGCAGTACACACATTACTCTACCCCTCCCTCGGTATACACCAGTATTGTCTACATTATTTTTAGCAAAGATAGGTAAAAGATCAGGGATTCAGATATTGGAACAATGGATTTAAGTGACCATGCCCCTATATATACATATATTATTATCAATTTGGAGAACCCCCAAAGAAATACAACATGGAGGTTTACCTCAAGTCTTTTTAATGACCCTGCATTTAAAAAGCAAATGAGTAATGAAATTCGAATGTACATAAAAGAAAATGATACTGGAGAAATTTCACCTGCCTATGATATGGGTTGCAGCAAAGGCTGTCCTAAGAGGCAAAATCATAGCTGTAACCTCACACAAAAAAAGCTGCTTCAAAGAAAATTACTTGATCTGCAAAATCGGCTGAAGCTGCTGGAGGGTCATCATGTACAGGGCCAACATTCAAAGATACTACAACAAATAAAGAAAATTAGAAACAAAATTAACATAATGAATACACAAGAAATTGAGAAAAAGATGCTATTCACGAAGCAAAGATAGTATTAGAATGGATTTAAATTTACAAAATTATTGGCAAGGAAATTGAAAAAGCATCAGGCAGATAGAACAATATATAAAGTACGAGATTCCCAGAAAATACCATAGAAAGCAGACGGCATAAGATCCAAGCATTCTTTGAATCCTTCTGCTAACGACTATGTTCTGTTCTAGAATACGGGAGGATAAAGAAGCCCAGATGACTATTTTTTGGAGGCCCTAGAATTACCAGATGTGACTGAAGAGCAAAATAAGGCCGTAAGTGCAGAAATAACTGTAAAAAAATTAAATAGGGCAATTAATAGACTAAAAGCTAACAAATCACCAGGAAGTGATGGTTTTACAACTGAATGGTACAAAGCATTTAGAAAAGAACTCATGCCTATGAGTATAACAACATGTAACAAGGCATTAAAAAAAAGCAGATAGACCCCCCTACTTGGAAAGAGGCTATTATATCTCTTATACATAAAGAAGGAAAAGATGAGATTGAATGCAGGTCATATAGTCCAATTTCAATCCTTAATGTTGATTATCGTATATACAAATCTATAATGGCTAAGAGGATGGAAAAAATCCTCCCTAGTTTAATTCACAACAGTCAGACAGGATTTATACACATGCATCACACTCTGTCGGTTCCAAACTGGATGCAATGAGAACAAGTGAACATCAGATTGTTTCAGTTTTTCCCAATGAAGATGTCTTAACCTGCTCTGTGCATCGGCAAACAGGTGAACGATGTGTTGCTTTTAAAAAAAAAATTATTTCTGATTTTTCCCTTTTTCTCGCAATTTAGTGGCCAATCGATCCCTATTTTATTTCAAACACCCACCCTCATACTGCATGCGTTCGCCAACTGCATCTCTCTGGCCGGCAGTCTCAAAGGAGACTCCTCCCCACTTTCGTGACAAGGCGAATCCAGGCCGAACCACTGCTTTTTCCGACACACAGAGATGCATTCATGTGACGAACACAAGCCGACTCCGTCCCCCTCCTGAAGACAGTGTTGCCAATTATTGCTGCTTCATCAAGTCCAGCCATAATCGGATCTGACGAGACCAGTGCGCGAACCCCGGTCCTCAGTGGGCAACTGCATTGACACAAAGCTGATGCTTAGACCGCTACACCACCGCGGACCCGTGTCGCTTTTTTAAAAAGTCGCTCACCCTGGTTCTATTCTTGTGAAGTTTCTTGCACTTGCTTCCACCTCTAACCTATTTTTTATTGGGCAAAATCAAACCTGACATCCTTGATGTTTCCGATTCCCCTCCAGTCAACAGTAATACCGGCCATTAATTAATTTAAGGAAATGAAATGACTGAGGAAATGATTAAAACTTCAGAAAATTACGCTAGTTACGAATAAACAACTGATACTTACTCATTTGTAGAGGGAGAAATCAAAAGTGGCACCAAAAAAATAATCTCACCCCCCCCCCCCCCGCGTGCTTCAACATCGCTCGTTGTATATCTGGACAATTTTTCCCACTCCATATACTAGAGTTTACTTGCACACTGTATGTTAGGGGGAGATGTCAAACACAAGATGATATAAGACGCACTTTACATAATATGGATCAGTAACACTTTATTTTAGGGGGTCGGATGGTAATTTCCTAGTAATAAGGTGGTAATTATCACGTAATTTCTTGGAAATAAGGTTGAAATTACCTTGTAATTTCCTAGTAATAAGGTGGTAGTTTTTACAGGTAATTTTACAGCTAACCCTAACCCAAATTGCAAGGTAATTTCAACCTTATTTCTAAGAAATTACATGATAATTACCACCTTATTACTAAGTAATATCCAACCCCCTCCAACCCCCTAAAATAAAGCGTAACCTATGGATCATATACAGCAACTTAAGGAAAAAGTGATAAAATTAAGTTTAGGTGCAGGAAAAGCTTTTGATTCTGTCAGTTGGCAATATCTTTACAAAGTTCTAAAGGAATTTTGTTTTAATGAATTGTTGATAAACAGTGCTAAGGAGGACTTCCAGTGACGCCATGTTCGAGGCAATAGCCTAAAAGTTGAGCTCCGTCCATCTAACTATTAATTTCCTAACAAAACTACTAAAAACTCGGCAAAACCACAAAAATTCAACATGGCATTGTCTGTCAGAGGTAAAAGTACAAGTAAACAGGATACGAGCAAAAATTTGAAGCAACAAATTCAAACTCCTGTAGGCAATACAGCTAATGCTAGCCCGCACGGTTCAGAATCCAAAATATTAGCTGGGCTGGAGAAACTAAGGAAAGAAAACCTGGAAGGACACAGCCAGACCAAGCTAATGCTGACAAAGCTGGATTATCAATGCAAGAAGTGCCACAGAGGACAATGGGAGAAGATATGAGCGAGCAAGCCAATACCTGCTGCATTGGGAGATGGCTCTGACAGCCAGATGTGAAGACCTGCAGAACAGGTCTAGACGAAACAATCTGAGAATTTACCAAGTACCTGAAGAGAGTGAAGGAAAGGATTTGAAGGTGTTTGTGAAGGAGCTGATTCAATCAGTCCTTGAACCAATGCCTGAAGTGAATCTACAAATAGAGAGCACCCACCATTCTCTAACAATAAAATCAAGAAACCACACAGCTTCCCTGAGGTCCATAATTGTTAAGTTTGTGGACTATTCAGTGAAAGATGCAATCCTAAGACAAGCGTGGAGTTAAAAGCACATCTTCTACAAAGCAAAACCAATATATTTTGACCATGACTACTCCCCATAGTTACAAAAGAAGAGCACACAGGTACGGGATGTAGTCAAACAACAAAAGCAGAAAAACATCAAAGCCAAATGCATGTATTAGGCATAGCTAAAAATGTTCACGGAGTCTGGTGAGAAGACCTACCTGACGCTAACGGATGCTCTCCAGACACTTCAGGAGCACAATATCCAGGTCTGGGTGGACAAATGGCAACAGATGGAGAGGGAGCTATCCCGCTGCAGGTGTAGCAACACAGGAGGGAGACGAGGGAAAGACCAGCGGTACTATCAATTCATTAAATTCAAGCTCAACTTGAATTGAATGCCAGCGAGGTAGGTCTTTAACAAAGTCTCTAGGGTCTGAGCAGATCTTTTGTGTACTGGTAAGTTGTTCCAGAGATCAGGGGCAGCGGAGAAAACCCTCTCACTTGGGGTTGAGGAGGCCTGCACACATAAATACGAAAATACCACCTCTGATAGCAAAGGATATGTGGTTCTGTTGTTCCACCACCAGATAGCAGGGTCATCAGATGTCACTGTTGGTGGCATCCCTTGGTACATCTGCAGCTTTCTGTCAATCTGATGCTGGATGGATGTGTTGCTGTTTGATAATGATATTTTCATCTCAGGTCATCTTTAGCAGCAAAAAGCTCCTCCAGCGGAGACATTATAGCCCTCTTGCAGGGAGGTGGCTGCTCCTCCTCTTTCTCACTCTCTTCAATTTCTCTTTGTTGTCTTTTTTCCTCTGACTGGACTGTTACGCCATCTTCTCCATGGGCATGCTCTGTTGGCTGCTCGTACTCAGTCAGCTTTCCTGTCATCAACTTTTCCTTGACCCGGTCCCAGACAGTGCTATCCTCCACTTTGTGAAACGTGGGTCTAGTGCCGTGGCCTCTTCAAGGAAGTGTCCGATGTCATCACCCTGGTACCGCTTGTAGAGGTTTTGCCAGACAGCCTGCTTCAAGCTGGACACAAACACTGTGTCTCTCTTCTACAGTGAAGTGCTTCTCCAGTCTCTGAAGAACTGGAAGGACCTGGCTGCATGTGGGGCTCTTTTCAGATGAAACATGGATGTGAATAACGCTCTCATCAGCAGTGTGGATGTGAATAACGCTCTCATCAGCTGGATGACTCCTCTGCCTTTCAGAAATCTTCATCTGTGAGTCGAGCAAGTCGGTCCCTCTTCATAGGCTTTCTCAGATGCTGGTCTAAGCTGGCTGCTTGGATTGCAGGATACTGTTCAAGGAATTGTTACAGCATCAAGTAGAGCGAATTCCAACAAGTTCAAACATCCAGGATTAGGGAGTGTTGAGGCAGATCTATGAAACAAAGAAAATCACATATGGACTTAAAATTGATAATGCATAGGGAATTAGATAAATTTTTTATTTTAATTTTAACAGTTATTGTCCTATTCAGTGTGTGTATTTGAATGTGTTTTATCCATCCATCCATCAATTATCCAAACCGCTTATCCTGCTGTCAGGGTCGCAGGGATGCTGGAGTGTATCCCAGCAGTCATTGGGCAGCAGGCAGGGAGACACCCTGGACAGGCTGCCAGGCCATCACAGTAAATGTGTTTTAAACAAATTAAAATAAATTTTGGTGCTTTGTGACACACAATATGAGATCCAGTTTTCATGTGTGTGGTTAAATGTGTTTTGAATTAATGAAAATGAATTAAATGAATTGCTGTTGCTTTGTGACAGGCAATAAAGTTATGTTATGTTATCAATATGAGATCCGGTTTTTATTTGGTGTAGTTACATAGCTTACATAACTTACATGAGATGTAAGTTATGTTACTTGCATTGTGTTAACAAATGCATTTTTCCCGTAAAATGTACATAATAGTTCAGTTTAAATGAGCTGTCCTGTAAAAAGGTCAAATGAAGTGAACTGAGGGATGCTTACCTAGGACTTGTTGCTTCTCCTGTAGCACAGGCTTTGCCATTGCCATGGATGTCCGCTTCATCCAGATGACAACAACCCTGATCTTTGGCGGCCCATTTTGCCACTGATGCCAGAGAGTAGGCACTTTCTGCAGCAAGATTTAGTGTGTGGGCAAAACAGCCTAGCTTTATGAATTGTAGCCTTTTTATTGCCACATCCATGTTTGTGGCATTGTCAA
The DNA here is from genome assembly GCF_029633865.1 of Lampris incognitus. NCBI lineage: Eukaryota > Metazoa > Chordata > Actinopteri > Lampriformes > Lampridae > Lampris > Lampris incognitus. The sequence continues at coordinate 44,998,487 of NC_079216.1, forward strand.
CAGTGACAGCCACTATTTTATCCAGTTTGCCAAATTCTTGCAAGATGTCACTAATTTCTTCAGCCACCACTGGTGCTGTTTGTAATTATAGACTGCCTTTGTTTTGAGTACTTTTTGTCTCATGTTTTTCTCAGTGAAATAGTGTGTTGTTACTGTAAGATAATGATCTTGGGAAACGCTTGTCCAGCTGTCGCTGGTTAAGACAACTTTGCTAACATCACTGAGCTCAGATATAATGTTAGACTTTTCCACCTTGCACCATGCAGGAATCAGTTGATTGCTCAAACTATCTCTGGAGGGAGGAGTGTATTTTGAATTCAGGGCCCTGGTCGTCTCCCTGTAAATAAAAATTCAACATGACACTAACTGTTACTGCACAAGTAACCTATAATCATCAAACTTTTTTTCCAACTTTTTTTTATTTTTTTTAAACCTTCCTACCTAAATGAAGGGGATTCGACAACTGAGAATGGGTGTAGCCCTTTCGCCACAAAAGCCGTTACTGCTCTGTGGCACTCCTCAGTTTTCTCTTGCCAAAGAGAATGGTGTCTCGTGGCTTGCTGTCTTCCCTAGTTCTACTGGAGGTGCTTTCGACGTGCTGGCGTGGTCTGCGTCTGACACGCTCACAGTCGGAGACTGCAGGACGTCAAACACTGTACATTCTTTCAAATCAATGCCATGCTGCCTTAAATGTTTGGTCAGATTTGAGGTGCAACCTGCCTTGCAGCTAATAAACTTCCCACATTTACTGCACTTAGCCTTATTGTCACTTTCTTTGGCAAAGTACAGCCACACTTGGACTGTTTACTGCGGCCCATCTTTCAAACTGCTGCTGTGATGCTGGTCAAACATGCTAACCGCTAGCTTGTATCAAAACAGATGGACACAGACACGCAAGCGCGGCTGCGTTGATGCGTAAGGTAGACAGGTTCTGGCAGATATCCATCCATCCAGCTATTATCTGAACTGCTTATCCTGCTCTCAGGGTTGCAGGGATGCTGGAGCCTATCCCAGCAGTCATTGGGCGGCAGGTGGGGAGACACCATGAACAGGCCGCCAGACATATATATATATATATATATATATATATATATATATATATATATATATATATATATATATAAAGCCGCCAGGTCCTTGCAGACATATGTAGCTGTTGTTTGCAATAATAAAGATTTATATCTCTTTTAGGAACCAATAAGCAGAACCGAAATTCAACTTTTTTTAATGGGTACCCGCTACCCGGCATTTTTACTCGGCTCTAATTTGGAACCAAGTTTCGGTTCCCAACCCTAATTACCATATCAGACCATGCCCCTGCCACCTTAAAAGTAAAGATAGGACCAAATAAACAGTTTAGATACTGTAGACTTAATGTCTTATTGTTAAACGATGAAGCAATTCAAGAATACGTAAAGACTTCACAGAATATCTTACCTCTAATGATCATGACACTGTCTCTCCCTTTATTGTCTGGGAAGGGGCCAAAGTAGTGATGAGGGGTAATATTATTGCCATTTCTTCGAGATTAAAAAAGCAAAGGCTAGCCCAACAAGTTGATTTGGAGAAGGAAATCAAGAAACTAGAGACCGAGCATGAACTATCAAAAAATCAGAAAATATTGAACCTTTAAAAGAAAATAGACAAAAATTAAATGATCTGTTAACCTATGAAGCAGAGGGGGCACTACGATTTATAAATAGGAAATATTACGAAATGGGTAACAGAGCAAGCCACCTACTGGCTTTCCAGCTACGTAAAGCCCAATCCAATGGAGTAGTGCACAAGGTAACATGCCCAAACAGTGACCAGATGCTAACCCAACCAAAAGATATTGCAGAGGCATTCGCTACTTACTACAGAAAGTTGTATAAAGAGGAAGATGAGCCTCATGAAAGACAAAATATTGAATCCTTTTTTAATTCAAACAATCTGACTAGATTAACAGTAGATGAGGCCGATATGATGACATCTCCTGTTAAAGAAGAAGAAATCAAAGAGAGTATTCTCAAACTTAAAAATAATAAATCTCCAGGGGTAGATGGCTTTCCTGGAGAATACTACAAAAGATTTGTAAATGAGTTAACCCCAGTTCTATGCAGAGTCTATAACTGTGCCCTAACAGAGGACCTATGAAGCAGAGGGGGCACTACGATTTATAAATAGGAAATATTACGAAATGGGTAACAGAGCAAGCCACCTACTGGCTTTCCAGCTACGTAAAGCCCAATCCAATGGAGTAGTGCACAAGGTAACATGCCCAAACAGTGACCAGATGCTAACCCAACCAAAAGATATTGCAGAGGCATTCGCTACTTACTACAGAAAGTTGTATAAAGAGGAAGATGAGCCTCATGAAAGACAAAATATTGAATCCTTTTTTAATTCAAACAATCTGACTAGATTAACAGTAGATGAGGCCGATATGATGACATCTCCTGTTAAAGAAGAAGAAATCAAAGAGTATTCTCAAACTTAAAAATAATAAATCTCCAGGGGTAGATGGCTTTCCTGGAGAATACTACAAAAGATTTGTAAATGAGTTAACCCCAGTTCTATGCAGAGTCTATAACTGTGCCCTAACAGAGGGGAATCAGCTTGGGTCATGGTCAGACGCAGTAATAAGTGTCATTCATAAGGACAATAAAGACCTGACACAATGCATGTCCTACAGGCCAATCAGCCTCCTCTGTGTAGATTTAAGTTTTGACCTCCATTATAGCAAATAGAATACAAAAACACATCAATAAACTTGTAAAGCCAGATCAGACTGGTTGTATTAATAACTGACAGGAAATTGATAATGTCAGAAGAGCCTTGAACTTAAAATCAATTGCAGCCAAGCAGAACACCCCATCAGTGCTTCTCAGCTTATATGCTGAGAAAGCATTTGACAGGGTTGACTGGAGCTTCTTAGAACAGACTCTTAGGTATATGGGCTTTAATGATACATTTGTTAAGTGGATTAAAATATTTTATAAAAACCCTAACTCTAGAGTTAGGGTAATTGGACATCGCTCTGAATTTTTTCCTCTGGGACGTGGGACACGCAAAGGGGATGCTCTATCTCCATCCTTGATTGCACTCCGCATCGAACCACTGGCGCAACTAATAAGAACTAATCCCCACATACAGGGAATATCTGATGAAGGAAATTATCAACACAAATTAGCACTATTCACAGATACATTATTATTTTTAGAAAACCCTGTTACCTCTGTCACCACCCTCTCCCATATACAATGAGTATAGTGCAGTGTCAGGGTATAAGGTCAATACGAACAAATCCGAAGCCATGATGATAAATGGAGAATGGCCTTCCCAGTTAGATGACCTGATCTCTTTCAGAAGATCCAAACATTCAGATATCTTGGTGTAGTTATCACACCTAAAATTGCACAATTATTCTCCTCAAATCATGACAAATTGATTAAAGAAATTAATAAAAACTTAAACAGATGGGATATACTGCCTCTGTCATTTTTTTGGCAGAATAGAATCAGTGAGAATGAATATTCTACCAAGATTACTTTTCTTATCTCAATCCCTCCCTGTATTAGTACCACAATTCACATTTAAGCTGTTAGAAAAACGAATATCAAAATTCATTTGGCAAAACAGACCAACAGATTAAACATATTGATGTCAACAAAAGGGAAAGGAGGTCTGGGTTTCCCCAACCTAAAGCTTTACTGTTGGGCTGCCCAGCTCAGAGCAATAGTGGCCTGGGTTGTTAAGGATCTAGAGACTGGATGGGTTTCTATAGAACAAAACTTATTACCAGGAGTATCATTATCTACTCTTCCATTTCTTTGCCAACAGTCTCAGAAAAAGATCAAAATAAATTATGTATGGATTAAACCTACACTGAAGGTCTGAACTTCAATCAAAAAGCAACTAAAGGGAGCTGCAGCTTTGTCATGGGCCATGCCCATAGCAGGACATATTGAGTTTCTCCCATCTATGTGGGATAAGGCTTATAAAAGATGAGCTGAAAGTGGGTTGAAGACAATTAATCAACTGTTCAATAGGAATACATTTAAATCTTTTCCACAACTCCAAGACAAGTTTGCGCTACCCTTAAGTGAACTATATAGATATTTACAAATTAGACACTATATCACAGAAAATACAGACAGGGATGATATTAAAAGAGCCAATAAATATAGAAACCCACTTCATACAGCTGTCTGAACACCCTGTATTTAAAAAACAAACAAACAAACAAACAAACAAACAAAGAAAACAAAAACAAGCAAATATCCCATATGTACAAAAAGCTGGTGCTAGACACATCAGATACCACTATACATATCAAGGGACAATGGGAACTGGAGTTGAATACAATAGCGGACGATGACAACTGGGGAGACATATGCTCACGTTGTCATAAGGGGATTGGGAGCCAGTTATAGAAAGAATTTGACTGTAAGGTTAAAATAAGGTTCTTTAGGACCCCACTCACAGCTTGTGTCTTTAAAAACAATTCTACCAACAAATGCTGGAGAGACTGTGGTATGTGCGGAGACCATACTCGCATATTCTGGGACTGCCCGAAAGTACAGACATTCTGTAAAAGTATCAAAGAAGAAATGGAGAAAATCCGGGAAACGGACATTGCCCTAGACCTGCTATTGTCTCTATTGGAAATATAACATAAGCACTTGTTTACCATAGACCAGTGTTATATACTGCATATTTTTTTGATGGTGCAAAAAAAAATTATGATTAATTGGATTAAGCCTAACCCCCCCCCCACACACACACACAGTGACTCAATGGTTGCAAAAAGTCAAACGTCTACATGATAGAACGCATGACTGCCCAGCTACAACTTAAACTGCCTATTTTTATAAGGAGATGGACACCAGTTATTAGCTACCTTAGCTAGGAAACTTGTATTGTACTGTATTGTTTTGATGTATAATTTATGTAGGTATATGTATGTGTGTGTGTTCTATCCATTTGTGGTGTTACATCATCTATACGTGCATGTATGTCAAGTGAAGCCCAATCTCAAGGTGATTATGTTCTGCATTGTTAATTGCCTGTTAACTTACATGACTGGCAATAAAGTAAAAAACAAAACAAAACAGTGCTAAGGCCATCTATGACAACCCCAAATCACGACTCAAAATTGCTGGTCATTTATCCAAACTTCCTTACATTAGAAAGAGGACTGAGACAAGGCTGCACCTGGTCTCCGCGTAATTTTGCACTATTTCTAGAACCACTTGCCCAAGACAGAGAGAATGACAAAATATTGAATTGAAATTAATTGGGTATTGAAATTAATGGAGTAGAACATAAAATACCATGTTACGCAGATGATGTGCTCTTACCCTGAAACCCTGAAATATCTCTACCAGAAGTGACGAATTTCTTAAAAAAAAAAAAAGGTCCACTATCGGGTTACAAACTGAATATACACGAAACTAAAACTCTTGCAAACAATTTTAGTCTATCTGAAAAACATAATACTTATCCATTGAAATGGAAAATAGAATGTTTCAAATATTTGGGTTTAATTTTGTGTATAGACATATCAAAAATATTTGGAAAAATTATGACCCTCTGCACCATAAAATCAAAGACGATTTTGCAAGGTGGCCTCTGATACTCTTCATAAAATTAAAAAAATTGTAACAGTTAAATATCAATGTTCTACTAAGATTTTTATATCTTTTCCAAACCCTACTCAAAACTATTTAACAGATTGGGAGAAAATTATATTGATATTTATATGGCAGGGGAAAAGACCGAGTACATTATAAAACAATACAGCTACCACAAGAAAGAGGAGGCTGGGGTTTTCATTCATCTTCAGCTGCTTCTCTGGGGTAGGGTCACAGTGGTAGCAAGCTAAGTAGGGCACTCCGGACATCCCTCTCCCCAGCAACGCTCTCCCGCTCTTCCTGGGGGATCCCAAGGTGTTCTCAGGCCAGATTGGACATGTAGTCCCTCCAGCGAGTTCTGGGTCTACCCCGGGTTCTCCTCCCAGTTGGCCGTGCCCGGAAACCTCCAAAGGAAGGCACCCAGGAGGCATCCTAATCAGATGCCCGAACCACCTCAATTGACTCTCTTCGACATGAAGAAGCAGCGGCTCTACTCCAAGCTCCCTCCGGATGTCCCAGCTCCTCACCCTATCTCTAAGGTTGAGCCCAGACACCCTATGGAGGAAACTCATTTCAGCCGCTTTATCTGCAATCTCACCCTTTCATTCACTATCCAAAGCTCATGACCATAGGTGAGGGTTAGAACGAAGATTGACTGGTAAATTGAGAGCTTTGCCTTCCAGCTCTACTCCCTGTTCACCATAACGGTCCGGTACAATGTCCACATTACTGCTGATGCTGCACCAATCCACCTGTCAATCTCCTGCTCCATTCTACCCTCACTCATGAACAAGACCCTGAGATATTTGAACGCCTTTACTTGACGCAACAACTTATTCCCTACCCGGAGGGAGCAATTCACCATTTTCCGGTAGGGAACCATGGTCTCAGACTTGGAGGTGCTGACTCTCATCCCTGCCATTTCACACTCAGCTGCAAACTGCCCCAGTGCACGCTGGATGTCACGTTCTGATGAAGCCAACAAAACCACATCATCTGTGAAGAGCAGAGATGCAATTCTGAGGTTCCAAAAACGGACACACTCCTCACCTCGACTGCACCTTGAGATCCTGTCCATGAATATCACAAACAGAATCAGAGACAAGGGACAACCTCGGGTTTACCATCTTTGAAAAATTGCAATATTTCAGCACAGATCAGACCATTATTTTGTTGGTGTAACCCATCTTACGAAGCACAATGGAAAAATGTGGAATGTAGCATGATACAGGCTGTACTATCAGATAAAAAGCTGCAAAGATACATAGTAGATAGACTGGAAAGTCCATACGTAAAATCAGTTTTGAGGGTGAACAGAGCAGTAACAGAACATAAATTGGAAGAAGATATCAAAATTTTGAGTTTGTGTGCATATGATTCGGATTTTACACAAAATAAACCAGATGATAGATTAACATTTTGGATAAAAAAAGGTATAACATCCTTATGTGGCATTATACAGAAAGATGAAATTTAGTTTTCAAACTTTAAGAGAGGCTTTTTCATTAGAAAAGCAAGATTTTTACAGATATCTCCAATTAAGAAATTACTAAAAAAAAAAAAATCAAAATGAAAAAATACCAGAGAAACCAGTGAAGCCTTTATCCTACTATTCATTGCATATAACCAGACATTAAAAGAGGGGTCATCTCTCGACTGTGTATGAGTTGCCACTATCTGAAAGCTTACTCAGCCAAATATAAAGGACAGATTGGAGAAGGAAGGAGACCTGACAATATCAAATAAAGAATGGCAAATCTGTGCCAAATCAAGTATCCATCTATCCATCCATTATCCAAACTGCTTATCCTACTCAGGGTCGCGGGGATGCTGAAGCCTATCCCAGCAGTCACTAGGCAGCAGGTGGGGAGACACCCTAGACAGGCCGCCAGACCATCACAGGGCCCCAAATCAAATATGTGGGTCATAAATCAAATTTCCATATCGCACTGGTCGGGGCCTGGGTTAAAAATGACCGCCACTGGTACTGTTGGCCAGCAGGGTGCCGGTGGAAACTATGCTACTGTTGGGCAAAGGAGAAGGAAAGGGGGAAGGCATGTCCAGAGGCAGTAGTAGTAGTTATGTAATTAGTAGTAGTAGTTATGAAGGCACACTATGGTAATGATTATCATCAGTATTGGATAAACTGTGACTGTCAAGCCGCGAACCACTACCATGTTTTTGGGAAATACTAAAACATACAGATTTACTGGAAAGAATGACATAAGGCAGTACAGACCATCTTTAATACACATATACCATTACATTTCAAAGCCATATATTCAGAATATATGTCCCCAGAAGCAAAAGGTATTGACAAATATTTAATGGATATATTGCTGGCAGGCGACATGGTGGCGCAGTGGTTAGCGCGGCCGCCTCACAGAAAGAAGGTCCTGGGTTCGAGCCCTGAGGTAGTCCAACCTTGGGGGTCGTCCCGGGTCATCCTCTGTGTGGCGTTTGCATGTTCTCCCAGTGTCTGTGTGGGTTTCTTCTGGCTGTTCCAGTTTCCTCCCACAGTCCAAAGACATGTAGGTCGGGTGAATCGGCATTACTAAGTTGTCCCTAAGTATGAATGTGTGTGTGTGTGTGTGTGTGTGTGTGTGTGTGTGTGTGTGTGTGTGTGTGTGTGTGTGTGTGTGTGTGTGTGTGTGTGTGTGTGTGTGTGTGTGTGTGTGTGTGTGTGTGTGTGTGTGTGATGGCCTGGCAGCCTGTCCAGGGTGTCTCCCCGCCTGCCGCCCAATGACTGCTGGGATAGGCTCCAGCATCCCCGCGACCCTGAGAGCAGGATAAGCGGTTTGGGTAATGGATGGATGGATATTGCTGGCAGCAGGCAAAAAAGCTCTGACTAGAATATGGATGATGCATGTTGGACCTACCATACATAACTGGATAGATGCAACAATGGAGATTTACATGATGGAAAAGGTTACTTAAAGATGGACAGTTTCATACAACACTGGGAAAAACAGGTGCACTATGTCAAACCTCTTGATGCCTGGTTTTGTTTAAAATAACGAGTTGAAGGAACATCCATATTTTTATATTTATTTTTTCCTTATTGTATTCTCTTTGGTGTCCAAATATCTCAGTGTAACATGTATGTAGCCAAACTGATACAGGCATTTTTATTTATTTATTCTCTTTACCTCTTCCTCTATGGATGTATATAGTAATGTTTGTCTCTTTTTTGGGCGGCATGGTGGCACAGTGGTTAGGGCAGTCGCCTCAAAGCAAGAAGGTCCTGGGTTCATGCCCCGGGGTAGTCCAACCTTGGGGGTCGTCCTGGGTCATCCTCTGTGTGGAGTTTGCATGTTCTCCTTGTGTCTGCGTGGGTTTCCTCCGGGTGCTCCGCTTTCTTCCTGCAGTCCAAAGACATGTAGGGTCTGGTGAATTGGCTGTACTAAATTGTCACTAGGTATGAATGTGTGTGTGTGTGTGTGTGTGTGTGTGTGTGTGTGTGTGTGTGTGTGTGTGTGTGTGTGTGTGTTGGCTCTGTGTGATAGCCTGGCGGCCTGTCCAAGGTGTCTCCCCGCCTGCCGCCCAATGATTGCTGGGATAGGCTCCAGCATCCCCGTGACCCAAAGAGCAGGATAATCGGTTTGAATAATGGATGGATGTCTCTTTTTTCATAGCTATCGCTGGAAAATGGCAAGATAGACTATGAGTCAATCTAAATGAAAATTAGGCTGAGAGACTATATTTTTGGTACAAGATACTTCCTTAATCTTTTTTTTTTTGGATTTTTGGCTCTGAACTGTGTTACCTTATCCCCCTCATTGCTTATCCACTTGTGTTGCCTGTGGATGTAATAACAATGCACTTTGAAGCCAAAAAGTGAAGTAAAAAATAAAAATCGAGTGCAGTTACGAAGCAATGAGTCAATATTTGGCCTGGGTAGGTAGAAGTTGGTTTTCCACCGGCTGTGTTGCTGTTGCCAGTGGTGACAGTTTTTGGGTCAGCCCTGTTTATGAGCGGAGAAGACGGGCGGCTCTTGTCATCCGTCTCCCAGGATTAACAGAAGCAAAGAGCGCAATCCTCCCTCTTTGAAGTGTTTCAGATCACAATATCTCAGATCACGCACAGTGCCGTACCTATCATTGTGAGTGATCTAACGAAACCACTTGCCTTGCTTCACACTTTGAACATGACTTGAAAGCAGGCGAGAAAGAAAGAAAGCAAGAAAGAAAAAGAAAGGACATACTCTTACAACTCAATCAGGCCATATCATATTGATGACCAGAATAAACAGCGTATTTACAGTGTCTTTGTGTTTTGTGTGTACTTGTGTCTGGGATTCAGGTTGTCTCTCTGGTGTGTGTTGGCAGGGTTGGTGAGTGTGTGACGATCACAATTTGTAAGACAGAAGCCAAGCCCTTGTCCTCTTTTGTCTCCTGACTTGGCACAAGCACACTTTAGGTATAGAGGATCTCCTGGTGCTCACCAGACACACACAGCAATCTCTCTATCCCTCTGGGTCTCTCTCTCTCTCTCTCTCTCTGTCTCTCTCTCTCTTTCAACCAACTTGTTTTTTCTGAGAAGACAGCTTGTTTTTTTCTGGAGAATTTATATGATTTACTTTTTATTTTTTAAATATTTATTTATTTGCTTGTGGTTTGAATATGATTGTATTTTTTAAAAATAAAAGTTACTTTTTAAAAATCAAAATCTTTCCGTCTCTCTCTGTCTCTGTCTCTCTCTTTCTGTGTCTCTCTTTCGCTTGCACAACACACACACACACACACACACACACACACACACACACACACACACACACACACACACACACACACACACACACACACACACACACAGCTGCTAAAACATTAACCTTGTCATACAGTACCTACAGGCACATAAGTGAAAAAATGCACTGGTCCTCACATAATCCCTCTACGACACACACACACACACACACACACACACACACACACACACACACACACTCGCACATCTAAACATGCACGGACATATACACACACACACACACCTGTGTTTCACACGTCAAGTTGTTTTAGTTCGAGGGATTGAGGGGAGGAATTCCAGCGTGAGCCCATTTATCAGGGGAAGAAGGTAAGCGATTAGATATTGGTGATAGAGAATTTAAATCAACAACCCAGCAGGTGCCGAGCGCTTTTTACTGCACGTGGGTATCTCCACTCCTGGGTCTTTATGAGCAATAAAGGATGGACCCCCCCCCCCTCCACATCCACCTTGTGCCACTAGTTACCCCACCCCCACCCCCCACACACATACCATGTCACCCTATACATGTGGGGACCCCTCATTGATCACATTCATTCCCTAGCCCTTAACACACACACACACACACACACACACACTACACTACTCACTACTCTCTGGTTACTTCTACTCGCTGACCCACTCACATCTGCAAAGCACAGGGCAGTCTCCAGCACAACCCGCCGTCCACTTCACATACAGAGGCTTGTTAAATAAGCTCAAATAAACTCACATGCTTTGATAACTTGCATGCTTAGAAGTCCTTTGTGAGTGCCGATTGATTACAGCAGATCACAGTCACAGAGCACTGGAACACTGTTCCAGAAAAATTGTATATTCGAGGAATAGATGTTGCAGCGGCTGCTTTTCCACCACTATGAGATATCAAAGAGCTATGTGATATGATCATTTTTTAGCTGTTGCTATCTCAACATCTTATATTTCTGCCTCTCAGCTAGACTAGCTCATAAAACATGTGGAGGCATTGAGTGAGGAGAGGATTTGATGAGTCCAAATGCCTGGAAGCATACCGCTGCTGTCTCCTAATGGAGCCACTCTCGGCTCACAGCCTGCATCTTTCTCTGCTGTCGTGGCATGGCACACAGCGCAAAGTCACATAGCGTGCCAGGCTGGGAGTGAAAGTTTGACTCATGTTTAGGTCACAGCTCATTCATTTTGTGTCAGGACAGCCTATGATTCATTGGTCCATGTACATGAGGTAAAGCTTACACAGTGGACCAAACAACAGTTTAGCACAGTCAATGAATCATTGTAGTTAACTCAAGATGCATTCCCCTACAGATGCTCATGTCAAGAAGAGCATTCTTATGCCCCCCCCCCTTTTTTCTCCCCAATTGTACTTGGCCAATTACCCCACTCTTCCGAGCCCTCCTGGTCGCTACTCCACTCCCTCTGCCGATCTGGGGAGGGCTGCAGACTACCACGCCTCCTCCGATACATGTGGAGTCACCAGCTGCTTCTTTTCACCTGACAGTGAGGAGTTTCACCAGGGGGACATAGCGCATGGGAGGATCACGCTGTTCCCCTAGTTCCCCCTCCCTCCTGAACAGGCGCCCCGACCAACCAGAGGAGGCGCTAGGGCAGCGATCAGGACACATACCTACATCTGGCTTCCCACCCGTAGACACGGCCAATTGTGTCTGTAGGGGCACCCAACCAAGCTGGAAGTAACACGGGGATTCGAATTGGATTCCCGTGTTGGCAGGCAATGGAATAAACTGCTACGCTACTCGGACGCTTGATCGTTCTTATGATTGTGAGTTTACTTGTGTGTGTGTGTGTGTGTGTGTGTGTGTGTGTGTGTGTGTGTGTGTACATACACACAGGGTGTTGTGATGCATCTAGTGCAGCAGTGTGTAGTTGGAGGGAAGGTGCATGTGTTCTTCCAACCCGCTTGTGTCTTTCCTGCCCTTAGCTTGCTGCCGCTGGCTAGCCTTTGTGGCGAATAGGGAAGCATGCTAGCGTGTAAGCCTTCCCTTGCCAGTACATAGCCTCTCCTTCACTAAGACTCCTGCCAGGCCTCTCCGTGGCCACACGTGGTAACTGGGGTCTTGCGGCCCCAGGCTAACTTGGCAGGGGATCTCGGAGCAGCAGTGGGCCCTAGAGATATGGTGAGCAGGCCCACCCTGGTGGACACACCCTGGCACCTATCAACCACTGCCCTGCTGCCTTGTGGGTGAGTCTGGAAGACATAAGGCTAAGGGAGCTTACCCCAACAGAAAAGCAAGCTGTGGCGGCACGCTTCGAGGCGGTTTCCGAAAAACTGGATTTCCGGCAGCCCCCTGCAGTTGTGTGGAGGTGCCGGTCGTCTAGGGATCCCCCTTGCCATCGGAACCATCACCTCTACAATCAAGTCATGTGGCACTGGGAGAAGCGCACCCCCATGCCACTTTAAAACCATCTCTGCGCAGGTATCTTCTGCTATCTGAGTCCTCAAAGGACCCCCAAATAGAAGATGGTCATCATCGGGCACGATGGACAACCAGTAAGTAAGTAAGTAAGTAAGTATGCTTATGTCCATACAGTATGTGTGTCTGACCCCAGATGAGTGATAAGTAATCTCGTTGTTAGGCAGGAATGTGTGATATGCTTGCACCTCTACTGGGGGGTCTACATTCACTCACCTCAGAGACAACACTAAAGACCTACAGCAGCAGGAATACACGCAAACCCCCGGTCATTAAGGGAGCCACCAACGCTACTGCAACCAGCCACTCCGTCAGGCTTTCACTGGGACGCAGTGACAGCCAACAGGAATAAATTGAGTTATCCATTCAGATGCTACACCGTGCAGAGAAAGCAGGGAGGGAGAATCTTTAGCCGTTCGTTCCCCGATCAATCAAAGTCCGGTCCTGGCAGCCCTTTTTGGTTTGGGATCAGAGAATTAGGTTAGATTGTCTCCACATTGATCCACTTCCATGATGGTTCCATCACAAAAGGCGACAGAGGAATGTCATTCTGTTTGGCTGCAGGGGCTCCTCACTGTATCAGACAAACAGATGGATGGATGGATGGATGGATGGATGGGTTGGAGCAGGAGCTATTGTTGAGGAACCGGGAGGTTCTCCTGCATCTGGTGCCCACAGAGATCAGTAAATGGAGCTAAAACAGTATCCATTCATTCAAAGATTGTTGGCATGTTTTCATACTTTGAGGTGTTAAAATCATTTCCTGATTTTCAACACATGCGCTAAGGGAGAGAGTTATTACTCTTCAGGGAAGAACTATGCAGATAAAATCCTGTTGAAATGATTTGAGGAGATCCATCAATTGCAACTTCTCTGTTATGTCCAGAAGTCATTTCACATGTGTGTTCATGGCATTTTTGTCTTTACAGTCCTGACCTTAAATACCTTAACTACGGTCAAAGACTCAAACCATCATTCATAACGTTTCATTAGCAAGACATTCGGTATCCATTCTACCTCCCATTAACCTCCAATATATGGGGGGAATGTACGGTATATCTTATATCAAGT
>NC_079216.1:45017344-45037344 GCF_029633865.1 Lampris incognitus
TTTGTGTATGTATGCTGTTGCACTAAATGTTGTTGCGTGGTAAATGCCTGTGTATGTGTGCATGCTGGTTATTTTGTACATCTGAGTGGGTGCATGTATTTCTGAGTGGGTGCAAGCATTTGTATGTGTGTGTGTGTGTGTGTGTGTGTGTGTGTGTGTGTGTGTGTGTGTGTGTTTGTGTGTGTGCGTGTGTGTGTGTGTGTGTGTGTGTGTGTGTGTGTGTGTGTGTGTTTAGAATCATTATCTTTAGCAATGGGCTTCCTGTCTGGTCTTTCAAAACTGCCCCTAATGGGCTGGTTAACATGTTCCAGACAAGTTACCCCCTTGCCAATTTCCCTTCATTTACTCCTCAACTCTCCTCCTGCATGATGAGTTAGTTGGAGGGGTCCATTCGAATCCTTTAGGAAGAGGCACAGTTAGGCTGGTGGTTTGTTTCTAAGTCGATCTTTCCACAGGGTTGTGCAAGAGTGTCGCTGGTGCCCTTGCACAATGACAGTGAGAGTGACGTACAAAAACGAACATTGCTTTCTTACATATAAACTTTACATGTTTATATTATTTTTTGCTTTGCATATTTCTCTTTAATTTTTTCCCCACTTATATTTCCTTAACTCCATATTTTTTCTCCTCTGAGTGTCACTGAGCAGTGCTCCAAGGGAAATTCCTGGCAATGTGAAAACGCGCTAGGCAAATAAAATGGATTGTGATTCTGATTATTCTAGGTCCATTGGGATGTGAGTGGGTTTTATTCTCGTCTTCTCGTTTTCCATTTTTAACTCCCTCCTCTGTGTTCTGCAACCCTCCCTCACTCTTCCCCTCTTTCCACCTCCTCGTCCTTATTTACTGGGTCGCTGGTGTGCCTCATGGTCTGTATAGGGCTCCATTTTGCATTTCCCTGCCTATCAGAGAGCTAGTGTGTGTGTGTGTGTGTGTGTGTGTGTGTGTGTGTGTGTACGCACGCGCGCACGTGTATGCTTTCGCATGTGTGTACGTGTGTGTAGGAGCCCCCTCCCTCACTGGTTGAAAGCGCAGAGACAGCGTCCTTCTCCTTCAGCCCCGAGGATAAGTCTACTATCATGCTAATGCCCATGTCCTGAGACTAATGGGTCCTTTTACACTGGAGGTTTTCATTCCCTCTGCCTCACTAAAAGGTTTAGTGCCAAGACCCTTTCTCTCCTTCCTAAACTTCTAAACAGGATAAATATTTCTGTGATTCCTTCATCGGGATGGTGAGTTTGGAGACAGTTATGTGCACAATGGGTTAGAACGGCCTTGTTAGGCTCCCTGTAAATACAACAGGCGAGACGCAGAAATGCACAATTAAAAAAAAGGTCTGAGAGGCAAGTGTGTGTGTGTGTGTGTGTGTGTGTGTGTGTGTGTGTGTGTGCGCACTTGAGTGCATGCTTCTGTTGATGTTGGAATGATTTTGATGAAGTCCTTGGCTTCTCCACTCCACATTGCTCCATGTAATATAGGGTCCTCTTACCGGAGACTCTAAGCTTCTCAGTCTGAGCGTTTGCATGGGACTTCTTAGACGTAGAACGGCTTGTGGCGTCTCAAGGACCCCGAGGGTAAGAACCCCCTTTTAAATTCACCTGTCACACACTTTATAATATTTTTCAATAAAATGAAGTGGACAATTTAACGCATGGTGGCTCAGTGGTTAGCACTGTTGCCGTACAGCAAGAAGGCCCTGGGTTTGAACCCCAGGCTGTCCCAGGGTCCTTTCTGTGTGGAGTTTGCATGTTCTCCCTGTGTCTTCGTGGGTTTTCTACGGGTGCTCCAGTTTCCCCCACCATCAAAAAGGCATGTATGTTAGGGTTAATACTCCTGTCTGTGCCCCTGAGCAAGGCAATGGGAAAAGAACTGGAGTTGGTCTCCGAGTGCTGCAGCTGCCAACTGCTCCTAGCTTCACAGCTAGGGTGGGTTAAATGCAGAGAACGAATTTGGTTGTATGTATGTTTAATGATGAACAAAGTGTATTCGATTCTATGTTTCTATTCTATTCTATTCTAAAACGTGTTGCTTTTTTGGTGCAACAATATGCAACCACTAACATTAAATGCCATCCTATGACGTCACCGACTCTGCCGGACCCGCCCCTCACATGAGAGCTCGTTGCATTTGAGAAGTTTAGCAGCATTGCAACCCGCCGTTAGTACGTAATGCTATGTTTTGGTTTTCACTTATCCCACTGTAAACACTATAAACAAACAGACAAGAGGTTGCTTTGCCCATTTGGCAGCAGACAGGCCCAAAGCAGGCCAACCACTAGATCCTCCTCTGTCAGACCCTCCCAACTACACACAAATACACTGGCGCTGCAGAGAAGGCCAACGCCAATGTTTTTATTTACATCAAGCATGAAGTAGTTGTCGGTTAATGGAGCGCTGTTTTGACACGCCAGTGAAGTGCGGGTCATTCCAGACCGGCAGGTTGACAGGGTTTCTGCAGTGACTGAGTTTACTTCCATTATTCTACAATCCACTGTTGGAGGAACGCAACACACTGCATGACACATGAAGGGTTTCCACCGGAGGTGTGAAATACCTTCATAACAGTCCCGCGTGGCGGTTATGAAAAATAATCAAGAACGTATAATGATATTTTTAGGGGTGCAATTTGTGAATGGGGGCCCTTTAAAGATTGGATTTGTTTTTACACAGTTGCATATTAGTTGGTAACACTGATGAAAGTTAAATTCATACAATCATTTTTACACACACACACACACAAGCACGCACACACACACAAGCACGCACACACACACAAGCACGCACACACACACACACACACACACACACACACACACACACACACACACACACACACACACACGTACATAGGTGCACAAACCCACAAGCACACATACAGATGCACATGAATACACACACACACACACACACACACACACACACGTACATAGGTGCACAAACCCACAAGCACACATACAGATGCACATGAATACACACACACACACACACACACACACACACACACACACACACACACACACACACACACACACACACACACAGTCAGTTGGTGGTTAAGGGCTTTCTCTTGCCACAATCTGGCGTGGGATGTGACGGGCAGGTCCACTCATGTTTTAGTATGAGAATGAAAGTGGCCTGAAGCATAGTTGGATATTTGTGTGTGTGTGTGTGTGTGTGTGTGTGTGTGTGTGTGTGTGTGTGTGTGTGTGTGTGTGTGTGTGTATGGATGTATCCCGTAGCACCACAGAGTTGATTGGGATTTTTACGCTCTCTCCACAGTTAAATTAACACATATTTTAATACGAGTTCTGAATAAGAGTAGCTTTGTTTGCTGCAGGTTTGAGTCACACCCGGGTGATCTGCCCTGCTGCCTGATGTTGGAGCACATCAGCGTAAATAACACAGGGGGATAGCGCATACGACCTTGGACTGCATCCCTCTCCACCGACTCTTGTCAGCACCGTCAGCTTCTGCATGCCCCTCCGTGTCTACAAGTCTGTTTTATCAGTCTCTTCTGTGAAGTGTCTGTCCCACTGGATAAAGACACCTCCCAGGTCTCATCCTCTTGCTCTCTGCTGGTGGAGTACGTGCCCTCAGCGCCTTGAAAAGAGGGGACGAGGCGATGCATTCTGACAGCTCTCCCAAGCACAAGAAATGGCTGCTGGCTATCCCTGATACTGGCATGTACCCCACCCTCCACCCCCACCCTATTCACACGCTGAAAAAGTATAGAGTCACACACACTCATATATATATATATATATATATATATATATATATATATATATATATATATATATATATATATATATACACACATAACACACATGTATGTTTGCATGCACACTTGCGCACAAACACACATTTGCACAAAGTCATACCCACATCCGGTACGTAATGTGAGCAAATGAAATATGTTCAGGCTATTTTCTTGCTTTCGCGTTTGCTTGTACTCTGACACTTACACACTATAGTTGGTTCTCACTCGCAAACATTAGAAACAGTGGACAGGTTGAGACCGAGAAATCAACAGTTTCAGACGAAGCCAAGAAGCAGAAAGTATGCATGAAAAATAAATTCTACCTGATTATTTAATATCACATTTGCAGCTCCCTATGTGTGTGTCTGTGTATGTGTGTGTGTGTGTGTGTGTGTGTGTGTGTGTGTGTGTGTGTGTGTGTGTGTGTGTGTGTGTGTGTGTGTGTGTGTGTGTGTGTGTGTGTCCTCTGTGTCAGGGTTCATGGGGAGATGTGAGTCAGATAACAAGGAAGGATGAGCTATCTAGTTCTCTGAAAACACCCCCCCACCCCCCCACCCCACACACACACACTTATGAGAGCATTAGGAAAATTAGCCTTGTTTCTACCACTGTTTTATCTGAGAGAGCGCGAAAGAGAGAGAGAGAGTGTGAGTGAGAGAGCAAGAACAAGAAAGAAATATATGTATATATAAATATGAGAGAGAGAGAGAGTGTGTGAGAGAGAGCAAGAGCGAGAAAGAAATATATCAGAGAGAGAGAGAGTGTGAGTGAGAGAGCAAGAGCGAGAAAGAAATATATATATGAGCGAGAGAGAAAGAGAGAGTGTGAGTGAGAGAGCAAGAGCGAGCAAGAAATATAAGAGAGAGAAACAAAAAACTATTTTACATGGAACAAAAAACGCAACAAAGACACATCCATTTCACAACATTAACATAAGCAACTCCTTTACATTAAGACGTCCAAAAAAGTATTTTTTTCCTTTTTTTTTTTTAGAACAGTGGTAGGGAGTATGTGACACAGAGAGAGAGAGAGAGAGAGAGAGAGTGTGAGTGTGAGTGAGAGAGCAAGCGTGAGAAAGAAATATATATATATATATATATATATATATATATATATATATATATATATATATATATATAGCGAGAGAGAGAGAGAGTGAGAGGGGGAGTGTGTGAGGGAGAGAGGGAGAGAGGGAGGGATGGATCTGAGGGGGGGGGGAAATTACAGGAACAGTGTTAGAAATGAGCTGAGACTCAGAAAACCTTCTCTGGTCCTGCTCTCTGTTTGGTCCCCTGAGTTTCTTTTAGCAGAGAGTCTCCAACAAGTCTGTGTGAACACATTTCTTGTGTTTGGAAAAAAGGGGACAGACAACAAGACCAATGCAAATGTGACGCTATCTCTCATCATCCCTCTTTCACCACCTCTCTTTCTGTCACTCTCTTTTTTATCACCAGAGGCTAGGTTTCTTAATACTCTAATTAGGTGTGTGTGTGTGTGTGTGTGTGTGTGTGTGTGTGTGTGTGTGTGTGCATGAGTTATTAATTGTGCCATTGAAGACTCTTATCAGTCTTCACATCTCATGGTCTCTACAACCGAGGGCACACGCTGACTGACAAATCTATACACAACACAAACAACACTATTGTTTAACAGAAAATGTCCGGGCAGGAAATTATCGTATTTCAAGGAGACCGCAATGCACTATCATACCAACTATCATGCTAACATTCAAATCGTTATTCAGCATTGTCTGGAGATGAGCTAGACATGCATAATAATCCTGTGATAAAAGAGCCCTGCGGAGATCCTTATTGGTGCTGGCTGATCTGCCCCCACAGAGCCCTGCAGAGAACTCGGCCGAAATTCTGCAGAATTAGACTGCAAACCACCGCTTTTCGCTTGAATTTCTTTTCGTCCGTCTCCGGTGCCTCAGCAGAACCATGACACACAATTTGTTTATATGTCGAAAGCACATCTGAACTTCCTCAACTGTCATCACTCTTTTTCACAAATACTCAAGTACCCCCATCTAAATTTAACACATTTTAAGTGGCCAGAATTTCTAAAACATATTTTCATAGGGCGTCCGGGTAGCGTAGTGGTCTATTCCGTTGCCTACCAACACGGGGATCGCTGGTTTGAATCCCCGTGTTATCTCCGGCTTGGTCGGGTGTCCTTACAGACACAATAGTCCGTGTCGGCGGGAGGGAAGCTGTATGTGGGTATGTGTCCTGGTCACTGCACTAGCGCCTCCTCTGGTTCATCGGGGGCAGCTGTTCGGGGGCAATAGCGTGATCCTCCCATGCGCTACGTCCCCCTGGTGAAGCTCCTCACTGTCGGGTGAAAAAGAAGCGGCTGGCGACACCACATGTATCGGAGGAGGTATGTGGTAGTTTGCAGCCCTCCCCGGATTGGCAGAGGGGGGTGGAGCAGCAACCAGGATGGCTCAGAAGAGTGGGGTAATTGGCCAAGTACAACTGGGGCGAAAAAGGGGGAAAAAAATCCCAAAAAAACCCAAAACATTTTTCCCCTCCATCTTATTACATGGCTGTTATATAGGCTATCTAAGAAACAAAAACTTCCGTTCTGCTGAATTACAAAGATGTTAATCGACAATTAGGGCAGAAAATGCTAAAAACGACTATTGTGCCGCAAAAGCCGTAGTACCCCTCCCTTCCTTGTATGCACAGGTCTGATCCGGTGTCAGTTACGAAGAATTGCGTTATGTGAAATGTAAATCTAGATAAGGGAAAGTAAACCATTCCCACTCGAGTCTCTCATTTCAAACATACTTGATCCCAGTTCCCAGAATTCCAGTGTATATTATCATGTTTTTGTTACACGTCTGACACGTGCACCGTATATGGTGCTGTACTGGTCGGTAAAGCATGACACTCCTGCAGCGAGGGTTGGAAGCTCGATTCCCTCTAAGGCCACCCATGCATGGCGCTCTCTTGCAGGATCTAGATTAAAAAAACCCACACATTTATGAAACGGCATATGTTATGCCGAGTCCTCTCTCTCTTTTCTCATGTACAGTCAGACGTGTCCGGCCAAGACTCCTCTGTACATATTTAAGACCTTGTGGGAAGTGGCTGAGGACAAGGAGAGGTTGATCTGCGGAGGAGACGGACTGAGAAGGGTATAGGGGTTGGGGAAAGGGGAAAGTGACGGGGTAGTTGAGATGAAACTGAATGTCCCTCAGGGCAGCCGTTCCTCTTTTTCTTTCTCACCAAAGCATACTCGGAGTGCACGCATCACCGTGGAATTGTGACAGATAACAGTGTTTTGCTCCTCACTTGTCGACCTTTTGACTTCCTCTCCCTGGTTGGCTTCGGGCTGCCTGTAAACTCTAACTGAATATGCAAAAATACCGATACAACTGTACTCCGTATAACAGACGTAACCAATGAGTCACCTGTTTGGTATGGCAAGCACCATCTTTTGTGTCCCCCTTGAATTTTCAATCAGTTGTTATGCGTCATGTTTGCCCATTTCCTCCATATATTTGTATGCCCACATCCAGCTTCCCACGCACAGACATGGCCAATTGTGTCTGTAGGGACACCCGACCAAGCCGGAGGTAACACGGGGATTCGAACCGGCGATCCCCGTGTTGGTAGGCAACGGAATAGACCGCCACGCCACCCGGATGCCCAGTAAGCTAATTATATATTTCTTCATGAAAGTCACTACATGACCATATCAGTTTATATCTGTAGTGGAAAAAAATAGTCATAGGCTTATTAAAGGAACATTAATACTAAGATTCATGAATGTCTAAATTACTGGTGTCTGCTGTTTGTTTAGATTACTACCATCCACCGAATTACTGGGATGTTTAGGTTACGACTGTCTACTGTTTATGGGAATTACTGGTGTTCTTCAAACCCTGACACATCAATCCCGGGTTTATGCAGCAACATTCAGGGCAGTCTCTGTGAGCTGTAACATGCTGTGATTGACAGCTAACCTGCAGGGGAGAGGACAAGGTATGCACCTAAGTTTACCCTCCATTTCCACATGTGCAAACACCTGATCGCTAGTGACAGGTAACCACAGCCCCAACTCTGTGTGTGTGTGTGCGTGCGTGCGTGCGTGCGTGTGCGTGCATGCGTGCGTGTACCTGAGAAGATCTCCAAAAACAGCCGAGAATCCAAGTCTTGCATCCATCATGTCTCTCTGTACAAAGGAACAAACATAATTCTTGGACACACACTGCAGAAGGTGTTCATTGTGCTGACCCTACGTTGTGCTGCTTTGCTTCGTACCTAATGATTTTTCAACATGGTGTGAATAGCTGTGGGCCTGGTTATCCTGACGTCTAATTACAAGCCATTATCTCTGGTTTACGCCAATCTCTCAGAGGGTGTGAAAAGTTCGACTGTTCAACTTCAAACATGTTTCACTGAGGACGTATTGTGTGTGTGCATGTTTGGATGTCTGCACATGTGTGTATGTTTGTGTGTGTATGTGTGTATGTATGTGTGCACATGCATGCATGTGTGTATGTTTGTGTGTGTGTATATGTGTGTACATGCATGTATGTGTGTGTATGTGCACACATACATGCTTTAGTGTGTACTTGTCCTTTTAGTAGTTCTCATTTCCCGATCTGTGTGTGTCTCAACATAGAGCATATGTTGAGGTGTATATATATATATATATATATATATATATATATATATATATATATGTGTGTGTGTGTGTGTGTATATATGTGTGTATGTATGTATGTGTGTGTGTGTATATACACTACCGTTCAAAAGTTTGGGATCACCCAAACAATTTTGTGTTTTCCATGAAAAGTCACACTTATTCACCACCATATGTTGTGAAATGAATAGAAAATAGAGTCAAGACATTGACAAGGTTAGAAATAATGATTTGTATTTGAAATAAGATTTTTTTTACATCAAACTTTGCTTTCGTCAAAGAATCCTCCATTTGCAGCAATTACAGCATTGCAGACCTTTGGCATTCTAGCTGTTAATTTGTTGAGGTAATCTGGAGAAATTGCACCCCACACTTCCAGAAGCAGCTCCCACAAGTTGGATTGGTTGGATGGGCACTTCTATGAGCAGATTGAGTTTCTGGAGCATCACATTTGTGGGGTCAATTAAACGCTCAAAATGGCCAGAAAAAGAGAACTTTCATCTGAAACTCGACAGTCTATTCTTGTTCTTAGAAATGAAGGCTACTCCATGCGAGAAATTGCTAAGAAATTGAAGATTTCCTACACCGGTGTGTGCTACTCCCTTCAGAGGACAGCACAAACAGGCTCTAACCAGAGTAGAAAAAGAAGTGGGAGGCTGCGTTGCACAACTGAGCAAGAAGATAAGTACATTAGAGTCTCTAGTTTGAGAAACAGACGCCTCACAGGTCCCCAACTGGCATCTTCATTAAATAGTACCTGTTAGAGCCTGTAGTGTATATATACACATATATACATGCATATATATACATACACACACACACACACACACACACACACACACACACATATACACTCACCGGCCACTTTATTAGGCACACCTGTCCAACTGCTCGTTAACGCAAATTTCTAATCAGCCAATCACATGGCAGCAACTCAATGCATTTAGGCATGTAGACATGGTCAAGACGATCTGCTGCAGTTCAAACCGAGCATCAGAATGGGGAAGAAAGGTGATTTAAGTGACTTTGAACGTGGCATGGTTGTTGGTGCCAGACGGGCTGGTCTGAGTATTTCAGAAACTGCTGATCTTCTGTGATTTTCACGCACAACCATCTCTATGGTTTACAGAGAATGGTCCGAAAAAGAGAAAATATCCAGTGAGCGGCAGTTCTGTGGGCGAAAATGCCTTGTTGATGTCAGAGGTCAGAGGAGAATGGCCAGACTGGTTCGAACTGATAGAAAGGCAACAGTAACTCAAATAACCACTCATTACAACCAAGGTATGCAGAAGAGCATCTCTGAACGCACAACACGTCAAACCTTGAGGCAGATGGGCTACAGCAGCAGAAGACCACACCGGGTGCCACTCCTGTCAGCTAAGAACAGGAAACTGAGGCTACAATTCGCACAGGCTCACCAAAATTGGACAATAGAAGATTGGAAAAACGTTGCCTGTTCTGATGAGTCTCGATTTCTGCTGCGACATTCGGATGGTAGGGTCAGAATTTGGCGTCAACAACATGAAAGCATGGATCCATCCTGCCTTGTATCAATGGTTCAGGCTGGTGGTGGTGGTGTAATGGTGTGGGGGATATTTTTTTGGCACACCTGGGCCCCTTAGTACCAATTGAGCATCGTGTCAACGCCACAGCCTACCTGAGTATTGTTGCTGACCATGTCCATCCCTTTATGACCACAGTGTTCCCATCTTCTGATGGCTACTTCCAGCAGGATAACGCGCCATGTCATAAAGCTCGAATCATCTCAGACTGGTTTCTTGAACATGACAATACGTTCACTGTACTCAAATGGCCTCCACAGTCACCAGATCTCAATCCAATAGAGCACTTTTGGGATGTGGTGGACCGGGAGATTCGCATCATGGATGTGCAGCCGACAAATCTGCAGCAACTGCGTGATGCTATCATGTCAATATGGACCAAACTCTCCGAGGAATGTTTCCAGTACCTTGTTGAATCTATGCCACGAAGGATTAAGGCAGTTCTGAAGGCAAAAGGGGGTCCAACCCGGTACTAGCAAGGTGTACCTAATAAAGTGGCCAGTGAGTGTATATATATATATATATATATATATATATATATATATGCATTTCTTCCCTGACATTGTCTACTGGGCCGTTTGTGGTGACAGACAATATCTCTAACTGTGTGTTTATATTAAACACACACGCATGCGCGCGCACACACTCACACACACACACACACACACACACACACACACACACACACACACACACACACACACACACACACACACACACACACACACATCAACGGTTAACTGCTCTTGAAGTTGGTGGCTGCACACATTCATGGCAGGCGTTGAAAGAATGAGTCGTGAAGGACGGCAGACAGAGAAAATAAGGAACAGATAGGAGAGGGGAAAAATAAGTGGGCTGGATCAAAGAAAAGTTCAAACTTTGCTCTGTTTGTTTGTATATGCGTTGCTTTTATTGCATGCGTGCATGTGTGTGTATTTGCATGTGTGCTGATAGATGTGACAAACTCAAAAAAAAAAAAACTCAAAGGAAAGAAAGAGGAACATTGTGTGCGACCCTGCAGGATCCTGATTACCTGCGAGCGGGAGGAAAGATCGGCCCTGCAATAAAATATAAGCGAAAACAGTTGCTGTTAAAGACCAGCCTCAGCCTGACAAAAGGTGATTTCAGCCTGACCTCTGAAACTCTCCCATTTCCCTGTCCTTCCTGACAGGTTAGCCCACCCAAATTTCCCTCCCTTATTTTGTCCCACTTTCGCACCCATGCATTTTTCTTATACTCGCTATGTGATACTGTTTTGGAATATCTTGAAATGATAGCAATCACAAGAGTACAAGTACACACTCCTCTGCACTATCCAAACACAACTACACAACCATGATTGTCAACTGAGCAAATATGTGTGTGCTAGTGTATGTCTGCATAAGTGTGTGCAATGTGCTTTGGGTGATTAGAGGTGGTTTTCATGAATAATGGTCTAAAAGATAATGTGCTGTGGCTACGTAAAGTTTTTTTTTATTTTTATTTTTTGGCTTTTCCCCCTTTTTCTCCCCAATTGTACCCGACCAATTACCCCACTCTTCCGAGCCGTCCCGGTCACTGCTACACCCCCTCTGCTGATCCGGGGAGGGCTGCAGACTACCACATCCCTCCTCCGATACATGTGGAGTCGCCAGCTGCTTCTTTTCACCTGACAGTGAGGAGTTTCACCAGGGGGACATAGCGTGTGGGAGGATCACGCTACCCCCCCCCCCTCCGAACAGGCGCCCCGACTGATCAGACTAGGCGCTAGTGCAGCGACCAGGACACATACCCGGCTTCCTACCCGCAAACATGACCAATTGTGTCTGTAGGGATGCCCAACCAAGCCAGAGGTAACACAGGGATTCGAACCAGCAAACCCCATGTTGGTAGGCAATGCAATAGACAGCTATGCTACCTGGACACCCTCAAAATGTGTTAAACTGGTTTGGAGATTGGCTGTGTGTGAGGGGGGTGTCTGTGTTTTTCAATCTGCCTCAGACTCCTCTAGTCATGTTTATTCTATTTAAATAGGCCCGAATCACAGTTGCAGTCTCAGAGGGCTTTGCATTCGCACAATGAAAAACTGATGGACACAGTACATGACAACGGAAGACGCCCCCCATCCTCCGAGGCTGGATTCAGGTGAAGTATTTATTACTGCCGAGAAAACCAAAAAAAAACTTCTCAGGAAAATGACAGGAGAAATGTCGGAGACGTTAGGGCAATTAGAGGAGGGAGGGGAGAAATTGGGAAGTGGAACTACGGAATAATCCCGTCTGGTGTCACCGTTCTAGAGACAAAAGGTGCGGTAAGAAAACACTCACACAGACACGCACAACCTGTCGAGCTGTTTCTAGCTCTGGAGACGGAGAGGAGATGTTGCAGGATGAAGGGCGGGGTCATAAGATGTCATAAGGTCTGATATAAGATGAAGAGAGCCTGCCGCGCAGTAGCACCATATTGCATTTTTTTATAATGGAAAATTCCTGAACATTTATCTCGGGTTTCCGTTGCAATAGTGAGGCCTGGGTTGTCGGCAGGGAAATCCCTTCCAGACGAGGGACTCTTAACACCCGCAGTGACTAACCTCTGACCACACAGCTGTTTATGTTTCACGCTGTGCGGAGCGCCGCAGCTCGGGCTGGTTTTCCCCTAAGCCCGGCCTTTGACAGCGGGCCAACTTCAGTTGGCTTTTACAGAGGAAAAACACGGCCACTCCTTGAAAACGTAGATTCCATATCTGGGTGTAGGCAAATGAGATGCCGGGAAAAGAAATATATACCTGCTCATTATCACTGAAGTGCCCTCACTGTTGGCTTAGTGAATCGATTTAGTCACTGTGACCCCCCCCCCCTTTGTGAAGGAGTGGATACCATAACAGGTGATTACAGAGTTAAACCCAGACATGCCCTGAGTGGAAAACGATGACAACTTGATTATACAATATAGATAGCTAACTGGCAACAAACGAGAGTAAGGCATTTTATCCAGCATCCTGACACGCAGAAATAACCACAGACGGGTCGTTCGTGTGTGTGTCCTTCATGTAATGGCATGCTGTTAAGATGACATATCTGGGTACGGCGTCAACATGTAGCGCCCCTGGCACCCCCTCTCTCCCGCTTTAGTTGATGGAGCTGATGTGGTGGCAGACAGATGGGCTTGGCAGCCAGACAACAGCCTCTCTCGGTCTCTGTTACTCCACTCTCATCCCTCTCTCCTCTACCACCGCTCCTTCATCGCCTCCCTTTGCTCCATCCTACCTCCCATCCACTCCCTCGCACTTACCTCTTGTCCTTCTCTCGCACCTCTCTCTCCTCCTCCTTATACACCCCCCTCTGAATGATCAGCATCTCCCCCTCATATCGTCCCCTTTTCACCCCCCCCTTCCTCCCTTCTTTGACACAGAGCAACTCTGGCCCCCTGCAATAGGAGGCCTTCATTAAATGTCAATTATACGCCAGAGACCACACAGAGCAAGGAGAGGACACAATGATTTCTGACCCTGAAAGGTCAGCGTGCTTATGGCCCTTCAGCTCTTGCTCGAGAACAAAATGTGAACACAGAGGTGTTCTGTGGAGGCTCAACTTCTCTGGCCGAGTAAAAGTAAAAAAAGAAAAGAAAAGCCTGAAAACTGTCAGCTTCCTGATTTTCAAAACAAAAGCTCTCCTCTGTGTTCTGCACAGTGTCCTAAAGGGATGCTATTTAAAGGTCACATGATATGAAAAATGAGTTTTCGTTGTTGTTACCTGTTACCAGCACAGCAATGCAAGTCTGTGTTCTGGAAATTCACCAGAAAAATATAATTCATTTTGTTTTTGCGTTTATAAGGGCAATGTTTTTCTCTTTCAAGCAAATACATTGATTTTTACCAAGGTTATCCTGCACTTGCGTATGCCAACAAAAATGTCCAGTGAATGGCAGCAAGATCGAAAGAAGACGGGTGATCTCGTACCACAAAATTGAAATAATCCAATATTGATGTCCACAATTGGCTAAAAATGTGCAACCATTCTTGGCTGTTGGTCAAATCAGACTCCCTGTCCTCACAAAATCCACCTGACTGTGAGCTGAGATGCTTTAAATGCCGTTTCACAGCTATTCCTCTCTCTCCTAACCTAACGTTGACTATTACGCATACTGGCTACTGTGAAGAGAGGAACCCAAGCTGTTAGAAATTAAAATGTCCCACTACCACGGTGAGAAAGAAGGGAGATGTATGTCAGAGTCCCAACATGAGGTGGGGAAAAAAGAAATCTCACTCACTCCATATGTGTATGAATGCGTGTGAATATCTTGCTGACACATCTGTGCATTTTCTGGCGTGTTGCTATGCATCTTATGGCCCACAGAGGACAGGGCAGATGGTGAGTTTTGGTAAGGGTGGGTGGGGGCACCACATGTTGTGAGTCTGCATTCAGACAAGCTGTTCTGTGTGGACACCCCTCCTCCTCATCCCACCAACCCTAAATAAACCTGTGGCAGCACCCAAGGTGGACCGCCTAGCATGGAGGGTTACATGGCTTATGGCGGGTAGGGGTGAGAGAGAGAGCGAGAGAGACAGAGAGAGAGAGAAAGAGATATGAGAAGGAGAGGAGTGGGATGTCATTAGGTCTAGTTCATGTCTGCACTCAGCTACATCATCATTATACAGGATTACTATAATGTTTACTTTTCCCATCTCCTCCTCTTGCATCTACTGACCCTGTGTGACTCCCATAAGTCTTCCAGTTTATTACAACTCTCTACTGCACATCGGACTACTGGGAGGAGACTTATGAGAGTTCAAGGGAGCTCAGTGTGGCCATGCATTTGGTGTGAGAGACAGACAGATAGATGAACAGACAGATGGAGGGACAGACAGACAGCCAATAGATGGATGAATAGATGGATACTAGATAGATGCATACTTACATACATATATTTATACATGCATAAATACATCATACATGCATACACAAAATGTTGTGAAGTTGGAAAAAAATGAAACAAAGGCGGACAGATAGAGACAATGAAATTCAGGGGACAGTGAGAGAATGAAAGATGAAGAGCCATCTGTCAGCGTTCACCCCTGCACTGTGGAGGGGGAAAAGGGGGGAAAAGGGAAACTCGGTGCAGAGCCTCTAATGAGTGCAGCAGCACCGGCTGCAGACACACAGAGGGACAGAAACTCACGTTATTTCTGACAGTGCAAGCGCCGGCTCCATATAGATAAGCACACCTCTGTCTGGGACGAGGTATGGCATTGGGAGGACGTGGAGTAACTTCCCGGGGTACAGTACAAACCCACTGGCGCAGCAGTTTTATCTCTTTTTCCCTCCTTCCGGGGGAGTGCTTCCAGATTACCAATGCATCTCCCTGTCAGCACGGGCCGAAAATAGGTGAGCACTGACCCATTTAATCAAACTTGTACTGACCCCTAACTGAGGTGAGAGCAACTGTTTGGTCAGGAGCTGCAGGAACACCTCAGATCATTTGTGAAAAGCTAGTTGGCTTGCACACGTTTTCATCTGAAATCTGAAATAAAGGAGTGTGTGTGTGTGTGTGTGTGTGTGTGTGTGTGTGTGTGTGTGTGTGTGTGTGTGTGTGTGTGTGTGTGTGTGTGTGTGTAAATTACAGGTAACAATAGAATGGGATTTGTTGACTTGATAATCTAATGTTGCAACACAGAGGTCACAGTATCCCTTTGCGTCCTCCTAACCTTTCCCGCTCCTTTAAAGGTAAGGTTGCTTGCTCTACATCACAGAGTGTTTACCCAGCTAACTGGTTTAGTGACCAACAGCTTCTAAAAGGGGGAAACAAAATGACAGAAAGTGGCAAAGAAAGATTCTCATGGGAGACTGATGGTTAAGTTCAGCTGGCCTGTTGACCCATGTCCACCCCCTCGGTCCACTTTGTCTGTCCTCCCAGGTCCCCCTGCTGGGGCCCCTGGTCATGCCCCTTTTGGCCCTCTGGTCCCTGACGTCCATCCCTGGTGAGGGCCTGTCCACCCACTATGTCCACTTAAAGAGCCCCAGGGTCAAAGTAGCAGCAGTGAAGGTGAAAGCACATCTTTTCTGCGGCCTGTTTGTTCAAGGCCTCCATTCTTCTGTGTGATCAGGCAACCAAGTTCAGCTCCAAGACAAACCAACACTCCCCTCCTCTCTCTCTCTCTCTCTCTCTCTCTCTCTCTCTCTCTCTCTCTCTCTCTCTCTCTCTCTCTCTCTCTCTCTCTCTCTCGCTCTCTCTCTCTCTCTCTCGCTCTCTCTCCCCAGGGAGAACCACCCCCAGGCTGGGTGTCCTCTCCCTTTCATGCCACATCTTCTCTGGCAACAGACTGGCTCCCTGTTTATCCTTCCTTTCAATGCTGCTTCTTTTGTATCCTCCTCCTTTTTTTTTTTTGCTCTGTCGCCATCTTCTCTGCTCTCTACTCTTTCTCACAGCCCTCTCTCACTTTGCGTCCCCTCTCCATCCAAACATTTTTTTCACCCCGCAACATTTCTCTCCCTCCACTCCCCACATTCTTTTTTCAGGATACGCCTTCATCGCCGTCTCATCTCTCCGCTCTCTGTTTAATCTTTAATCCTCTATCTCTCTATCTCCTCTCTGATCTCTCCTGTCTTTCCTCTCACCATCCCTCTCCTGGTGTGGCCTAGACACCCTGTAGTCTGGAAGCTGTCCCATCCCGGCCCTGCCCCTGAGGCCTGCCGAACGGCCCCGTGGGTAATGGCCATTGTGTATTCCCATTGATCCCTGACGGGGCCATATTGTACCTCTGCGGGACGTCAGGAGCACAAAGCCAGCCAGCCAATGCGGCCAGCCTGCTGCATTGTCTCACACTCCAAATGAAGAAGTTCCTCCTCCGGCTCCCAACATAGGCTTGAAATGTCAGAGAAGAGGAGGTGGGGTGGGGGGTGAAGGGTGGAGGCTGGTAGAGTTGTGTGGGTGGGGGGGGTTCTTTTTTTTTGGAGGGGTGGTGGTGGGAGGGGGGTGGTTGCTTATTGTCGGCAATGAGAGTTGCGTGTTACTCATTAATGGGCCAACACTCGGCTCAATTGGATCCAAATCCCAAAGGCAACTCCAAGACACACAGCCACTCGGGCACTCATTTTCACTTGAAAAAGACACATAAGTACACCGAGTCACTCAGACGTGTTCCCATAGGGGTTAACAACATGGTGAACTGCTCCCTTTCCCCAAACTTTACACATGACATCAGTGTTAATGCATGAATTCATGAGCTAACGGGCATCTAGAAAAGGGTGAATCTGCACAACACTGTCATTTTACAGAAACGTTGCACATGGGTGAAATGTTTCTCTGAATTTGAATAAGGCATTCGCTGAGAGACAGTCCTGTTCTGACAAGGAACACAAGTTCACTGGCAATCTCCCTGCTCGGCCATTTTGAGCCTTCTGAGCCACTGCGCCATTCACACAGGTGGTACACACTGTGATTCTGATTGCTTTGATGTGCAGCAAGATAAATGTACATAGATAAGGTGCTCAGTAGACGCATCTTTGCCTCTGTAGCCATCACAGCGCAGGACTAATTGTAAAGAGACGTGCCGCTTAGTCCTCTCTCTGTATCTGCTTTTGTCAGCCACATATAAGTCAATATTAACTGTCTGGTAGGAGGCGGCTGTACAACTCTAGCCAGACGCCGACTTTGAAATTCCTGTTTGTCATTAGCTAATGTTGATTAATCTGAAGTTGATTGATCTTGACTGATCTTGATATTGGATTGTCTCTGTATTTCACTTCTTTCTTCTTACCGTGGCAGAAAGTCTTCAACTTATGCAGTTTAACCACCTGAACTCTTTAAATAATGTGACATTTTGCTGCTGAAGGTGATCCCAATCAAAGGGATTGTTTTAAGGTGATTGTGAGGGCTGCTAAGAAGATACGAGTGTAGATCGGTATTCTAACTTTGAGTGCAATCATTGATGAAAACCTTTCACATGTGAATTGCAATGTTACTTGTGTTATTATTGGAAATTGTGTCACGGATGACCAATGAAATGAGGAACAAAAGTCAGTAGGAGCAAGATGGAATACATATGCGTGAATGAGAAGGAGGACAGCGGAATGGTGAAGATGCTAAGATTTTCATTTGGAGTGACAAAGAAGGACGGGATTAGGAACGAGTATATTAGAGGGACAGCTCAGGTTGGATGATTTGGAGACAAAGCAAGAGAGGCAAGATAGAGATGGTTTGGACATGTGTGGAGGAGAGATGCTGGGTATATTGGGGGAAGGATGCTGAATATGGAGCTGCCAGGCAAGAGGAAAAGAGGAAGGCCAAAGAGGAGGTTTATGGATGTGGTGAGAGAAGACATGCATGTGACTGGTGTGACAAAGGAAGATGCAGAGGACAGGAAGAAATGGAAACAGATGATCTGCTGTGGCGACCCCTAACAGGAGCAGCTGAAGGTAGTAGTAGTGGTGGTGATAGTAGTAGCAGTAGTAGTAGTATCGGGAAGGACAAAACGAGAACGTCTCACTAGTAAGGTGAAAGGAACTGACTAAAGAACTGTTGGTACACTAAAAACTCAAAAAACGCAAAATAAAGCAAAATTTTGAAAGCTCTCACGCAGTCCAAAGTCATTATAATCAGTTTGGTAATGACATACAATAACAAGACTAGATGAGTGAGTGCAGATCTCTGCACTAATGAAAAAGTTTTACCTGTCAGTCTGTGGAGGCACAGCCTTCTAGGTGGACCCTCACACGAATACATTCAAGTCTGACATGAAAAGACAGAGACCAGGGTATCATAATTTTAAAGCCTCTATAAAAAGACTTCAAATGTGTTTAACCATCATGGTTTTCATGCTATAAAATGAATGATGGTGAATGGCTGCTCTGCTGATTGACTTTCATTCATAAAACAATGATAAGAAAACTGTGATTAATCCTACTGTTGAAATTGTATCTTTATAGTGGAGTTTTAACATAGGAGACTATTCTGTGTGGTGGCGAGATGAATCAGGGAAAGTATTTTTTGTTCACCCAGTTCTCCTGTGCTGACATCAACAGTGAATGATTTGCTGGCTTGCCAAATACGATCGACTTGTCGTTTATCAGTATCAGAATCATGTATTGGCCATGTAGGTTTGCACTACATGGGATTTACTCAGGTTTCGTGGCTCTCTCATTGTACTTAACATAGAATAACAATACTATAACACAACAATCTTCAGATATACACACAAGGATTGGCTATATACAGGCAAAAGAAGAGGCGATAAAATTAATTTCGGGGTTCATACCTGAATAGATAATTTTTAGGTTTTGACACTATCGCTGCCCAATCTGACTCAACCGTGGATGTGAGTCGTGCATGCGCACTGTTAACTCAGAGTGGGCAGCGACGGAAAGCAGCGTTGGTCGAGCGAGCTAGAGAGTGAGTTGAGAGAGGGAGCGGAGATAGTGAGAACAAACGTTTTTCGAAGGTTTTGAATCACCACAACTACGAGAGGTTCTTCATCATACAATCATAACTGTCCACAAAACATTTTATGCTGCTAGGTCCAGTAGTTTGCGAGATTAGCTGCGGACAGACAGACACATACACACATCTGCGACCAAAAACAATCTCCGCCAGGCTACTGCCTGGCGGAGATTAAAAAAAAACAACTGTTTTTTCAAAGTGGCATTTACTTTGTTTTACGTTCAAGGAAATCAAGCAAACCTTGATCTGGGAAAGTATATTTTCTGTGGAAATAATATCATTTCTGTGGAGCAGGTACACCACACAAGGGTGAGTGTGTGAGTGATAGCAAGCATGAATATTAAGATAGATGTAGGGAAAAAAACTTTAATACATTGCAGTACAAGCCTGTTTCGTGCGTCACACATTCATTAGCTGCCAAGGTGGCTCTGATGAGTGCGTGCCGCACGGGAAAGAAGCTCCATTGACAGCTGATGATTGCTTATGGCATGAAACAGGCTTGTACTGTCAAAGAATTACTTGAATCACTGGATTATATATATATATATATATATATATATATATATATGTTCTCCAGTGAGGCTTGTACTGTCAAAGAATTACTTGATCACT